>NC_056738.1:554563642-554613642 GCF_019279795.1 Protopterus annectens | reverse complement strand
GAGGGGTATTCAATGCTATCAACCTAGGCTGTGACAACATGTCATGGATATCAGTAATAAGACACATTGAGGTATGTGACTGTACACTTTCATATGTTCCTCCATGGGAACAGTGGTGGGCTACAGCTTACAGTGTTACACACAGTTCAGTTAGTCAGTGTGATTGTGAGATGTTAAGTTGAGCAATGTTATGTGACAGATACATTGACATTACCACAACTAATACATTTCCTCCTAGGGCTTGACTACAGGGTGTAATTGGAGGCTGCTATACTACATCTGTAATTGTTGATTGTTACTTATCTTGAAGGCAAATCCTTTGTCTACTCTTGTACTAAATGAAGGCCTTGGCCTGGACAGCATAGTATGTAATATATCCACATTGCTTACATCTACTGTTTTGTGTGGGCCTTGCATTCATCACCGATTATATATTTCAAAATCTATGTGCTGTAAGTAATGTCATACTTTATTGTATAGTACACAAATTAAAGGTTTTCTGTGTATGCATACCTGTGTGTGGTATTATGTCCTTTGAATTGTGAGTGGGTATATGTTTAATGTAAGTATTCTCATTTGTGGGAATGGTTGCCACACTACACATTTCACAGGTGCCAGTTACAGGGCTTGTGACTGAGGGATATACTTTGCACCCAGTACTTCCACACTACTTCTACATATGTATGGCTACTAATACCATTTGTCTGTGTTTATGTGTATGTACGTATGTATGTTTTATATATATATATATATATATATATATATATATATATATATATATATATATATATATATACATATAGGTCTACTTTAGTTGACCGAGACGCCACTTCGCCGAAACGCAGAAGACCGAGACCAAACGACCGAAAGCACACAATACCGACAATTCACAAAACCGAACACCATAACACCGACACACAAAATGTAAACTACACATTACACACAACTACATATCCACTAACCTTAACCCAAACCCTAACCATAAGGTCCGACACTACCGCACACTTACCCTACCTGCACTCTAACCCTAACTCACTTAACCCACCCCTAAACCTAAAGTCCGTCACTATCGCACACTGACCCTACCTGCACCCTAACCCTAACTCACTTAACCCACCGTAAAACATAAAGCCCGTCACTATCGCACACTCACCCTACCCGCACCCTAACCCTAACTTACTTAACCCGCCCTTAAACTACACTCCGTCACTATCACACACTTACCTTACCCGAACCCTAAGTCCGACACTACCGCACATTCACCTTTCCCGCACCCTAACCCTAAATCCCTCACTATCGCACACTTAGCTGTCCGCTCCCTAACGCTAAATCCCTCACTATCGCACACTTACCGAGTCGCATTCACACGTTCCCCATGTCGGTCTTTCAGCTGTCGGGATTTCACCTTGTCAATCACCTTCGTTTTCGGTCGTTTGGTCTCGGTCTTCTGAGTGTCGGCAAACTGGCATCTCGGTCAACTCAAGTAGACCCATATATATATATATATATATATATATATATATATATATATATATATATATGTGTGTGTGTATATGAATATATTTGTCAATGTATAGATGTGTGTGCATAGCTGCACCATTGTAATGTGCACTCCTTCCACATTGTACATTCCCTATGGTACAATGACTTTTCTGCATGATATGTTATGGATATTGGCCTGACATTTTACAGGTGAATTGGCTTACTGTTAAACCGTTGTAGCTGTGTTGTGGAGGGTCCTGGAGTCAAGAACTGCATGTGCTGGATATTGGATTGCACAGCATATCTGTTAGGGCTGTCGAGGGGGGTAACATAGCACTAATTACCAGG
Source organism: Protopterus annectens (assembly GCF_019279795.1). NCBI lineage: Eukaryota > Metazoa > Chordata > Ceratodontiformes > Protopteridae > Protopterus > Protopterus annectens. Next base: position 554,611,812 of record NC_056738.1, on the reverse strand, counting down.
TATCCCTCATTTGAGCCCCCACCCCCATTAATAGTGCATATGGTCAGTTATGTTGTAATGAGTGGTTCAGGATGTTGTTCCCATGTGGAAATGCTATACACATGTCTATCTGTATATATATATATATATATATATATATATGTATGTATGTATATATATATATGTATATATATATATATATATATGTATATATATATATATATATATATGTGTGTGTATATATATATATATATATATATATGTGTGTGTGTGTGTGTGTATATCTACATAATTATATATGTAAAACCCATATATATATATATATATATATATATATATATATATATATATATATATATATATATATATATATATATATATATATATCTGTCTTTCTGTCATATGTCCATGCATGTTTGGCTCATAATTTTGGCCTGCACCTCATTCTCATGGCAACTGACATGGATGATCTCAGAACTGAAGTCAGTAACTAAGGACAGCACATTTGTGTTTCAGACTTCAACTCCTTTAAAATATGTGTTTTAATACATATAACTGTTTAACTAGCAATGTTTTAAGTGTATAAGAACAATATTTGACATATAACCCTATTTGTACCCACATTTTGGCGAAACTTTGTCCAGAATTATTGCATTAAGAGGTTGTGTGGTATGATATTACTACATTTCCTGTACTGTTGAATGGTTGTGCTGGATGATATGTTTGTGAAAACAACAGGGTTATGTATATCTGCCATGGTTATTGGTAAATCACTTTGTATATGTTGTGCAGGATCCTGGGTTTGAGCCTTGCAGAGGCTGTTTATTTTGTTGCTGGGCAGAACACGGGCCATTGAATACACAGTGATTAAGGCACTTTAAAGCAGTTGTAAGCGGGTTTGTGTGGCAGTAAGCAATGCTAACTTCTGGTTACAGTTTCTTATACTCTTTTAGCTTCTGAATTGCTTAACCTTTGTAGGCAGTGCTTACTCCTGCACAAACAGGCTTAAACCAACTTACTGCTGCTTAAAAGTGCTTACTCTCGCTTACCCCCATGCTAATTTCTTTAAAAGAAAAGAAAAAGGGTTATAGGAAAGTGGTGAAAAAAGGGGCACAAAGAGGGAAAGACAGCAAGGAAAATAGCTAGGGATGTGCAGGAATGGTGTAGGGAAGGTCCATAGCTGCCCATTTCTTCTACAGCAACAGCTGTGCATATGCACTGACTTTGGTGGTAGATTTGGACACTCAAACCCCTGGGTGGGGGTAAGAACAACAATAATTTGTTGTGATGCCAATTAGACCAGATTACTTGTGTCCAGTGGACATGTGTGTAAAATGGACAGCTATGTATGGGGCGAGATTTTTTTGTGGGAACAGATTACCCTTTTTTTTTCAGGTGAGAGTGGGATGTTGGGGAGGGGTCATAGATATATTTGGGGAGGTAGTTTGGGTAGGTTAACAGACAAGACAAACAAGATGCATACAGGGGTGGTATATCACACATGTGGGGGGTAAACATCTTGGATGGGGAGGGGTGTTTGGAAGTCACAAGCCCATGAGCCCTCAATGGAAACAGTGGGACTGAGGTCCCCACTCATGGGCAGTCACCACTGCACCTTCACAACCCCAAAGGTGGCTGTGCTGGGGCTGGGTCGGAGGGACAATCTCACCCACTAATTGCACCATGTGGCCTTCAGGCTGGTGTAGCTGGTCTTGAATCTCCTTGTCGAGCTCCCTATTCACCACGGCCCAGACCTGACAGCGTGTGAAAGGTACCTCTCTGCCCCTGCTCCCGAGGGGGCAGAGCCCCATCCCCTGTGGTGGTTCCACCCAAAGGTAGTGCTGGGTCAATGGAGGAGGAGGTCCCAGGCTGGGCCCCAGACATGCTGGTGCCCGGTGCATGGCCAGCTGAGATGGGACAGGTGGGTCCGCTGGGACCAGCCTTCCCTTGCAAGCTATGGTGTTGCAGTTTTAAGAAAAATATCAGTTAGTAATAGTCAACAGCATTCAGGATTACTTATAACAGCATGCATAGGCATTTTCATTAACCCAAGACACCAGATTTACAACAGTTGCAGAGCGAGCAGAACACATGCATATATGGGACAACAGTGGCCATTACAACAGCATGCAGGTTTCATTGATGACAACAGGCCACCAATATGGGAATATTTTAACATGGCACATGCATAGAACCAAATGTGAATATTTATAAACCAATAAGACATATTTCCCAACAAATGTTTGGAGTGTACACTTACCCTTTGAGGTATGTAATTAGGTTATTGTAGCACATATGGTGGAGGTGAGAGAGAGAGGTCAATTAACAACTAATATATCCCTGTAATTTCACAACTTTCTTAGTCACTGCAGTGATCTGTCCCTTACATGTATTATTACACTACCCAATGGCCTTACATTTTACAGTGTATGTTTGTAGATTAGTATCTACATGGACTGTATCTTACGTATAGTCTACACCTCTTGACTGTTATAGCTGTTCAGGAAATCATTGTTAACAATACCTGACAAGTTCTACACATACTCCCAGATTCCATGCTTGTAGACAAGTATATAAGTGAACTGTGTTGTACCTACAGTCTACACCTCTTACCTGATATAGCTGTGGGGAAATATTTGTTAACACTATCTGACAAATACTACACATATTTCCCGATTCCATGTTGATGTTATACACATACCTAACAATCCATTATTGCACACACTCTGGTCAAGGCTTGACAGGAAGCAGGTTTTAATGTGACATATTTTGAGAATTGCTGTCATACACTTTGGGTGAGATGCTACAATGACAGGTTTGTTTCCATATACATTCTCTGACTATGTACAGGTCTGACTATCAGTTATATATCAATAAAATCTGCCTACATTTCTTGGATCATCACACTGATTTGTCAGGGGAACAGGTTACCGGGCCGCAGATTTGGGCCATTTATCTAGACATGCTGGACATATTAGAACAGTTGAGGGATATGACTATGCATACAGCTTACTACCTGAACATTCTGCCTCAGTCTGTACAGTTGATTGTTATGATTATGCTTACAGCGTACTATCTGAACATTCTAGCAAAGTCTGTACAGTTGTTGGGTCTAATTATGCATACAACTTTCTATCTGAACATTCTCACAAACTCTGTACAGATGTGGGGTATGATTATGCATACAACTTACTACCAGTCCTGGGATTCAACCCCCAGCTGTGTGTGGTAAAAATATTACAGTTGACATGACAGTACATTGTGCTATCAGGGAATTGGTGTAAAGCACTTCAATGGTTTCTGTCTAAGTTTCCCTCAGTTGTTCTATATGACTGACCTCTTGGGACTTCCAACATTGTTACAGTGAACTTCCTACACATTTTAACTGTGGATAGCACTGCTTAATACAACATACTATTTATATATATTTATATATATATTTGTATATATTTATATACTATTTATAGAATACAACACTACAACAACATATGAAAGCAGAATGTAGACAAGCACTCCAGGGGGTTATACTTTTATTCATAAGATACTACACCTTTATTTCCACACAACCTATATGACAGTATTCATGCCATATTGTCTGGTTTATTCAGTACATCCCATGCACAATATATTTTTATACTGGTACAATACTTTCTAGAACTGTTATATTTATTTCTTATGACAGTACATGCAAGATTATTACTAACCTGCCTCACGACACAGCCTTTGCAGCCTAGCAGCATGGGCTTGCTGGTTCGTAGCCCGCTCATCTGCAGCTGTCAGAGAAAAACAGTGATATTTAGCCATTACCTATCCATAGTATACACAAGTTGGCAATCATTATCTCATGGTAGAATGGGTACTTAGTGCTGTGGCATCGGCCATCTGCCTTGATTCTTGGATCCACTGCTCCAAGAGATCATACCTCTGCCACTTCAGGTCAGCATGGTGATGCCTGATCTGCTCACCAGTCCGGGGGATACCAGTGGCACTGGTGAGGTCATGGGCGAGACTGTCCCAGGCCTCCATTTTATACTGAGAGCCATAGTACTGACCCTGCAGTAGTCTCTCCTCATGATGTTTTACCAGGGGCCATACCATGAATCTGGACTCCTGGGTGCCCCAGCACTCAGCTCTAAATCGAGTGCCTTCCCCAACTCCAGCCCTTCTGCCTACAGTAGGGAGCTGCAACAAGTTATGGGAACTATTCACACCTGTGGGGTTTAAATGCACCCAATTTCCTGCACTTTCCCATGATTGGATGGTTTTGAAAAGGCTAAGCTAAGGGCACACCTGCTTACCTAATGTTGGCATTGCTTAAAAGGGTATACCACTGGGCAGATTGAGTTAGCCGGCCTGCACATTGCTTACACCATGTAAGCTGAACTGTGCAATGCTTAGCATTGCTTAATATTTATTAGCATTATATTTTCCTTTTGACATTTATTTATTATTTGTTACATGTTATATCTGTGTCTGGTATCTGTGATTCATGTGTATGTACACTGTATGGGGTCCTAGGGACTTCAACACTTTATTACAATACCACCTCATATCTGGCCTTATTGCAGTACTCTAGTTCACATATTTAGGTTATGTAGCAGCTTATACAACATCACACTGTACATACATTCATTTCAGATGTTCAGTTTCATTTTCCTATGATGAGGATTTGTTTGTTGAAACCTCAGTCTTATGTGCTGTTATGATGGCATAGTGGTTAACTACTGTCGCTGTAGTGTACAGGGTCCTGGGTTCGACCCTTGTAGAGGCTGTCTATTTTGTTGCTGGGCAGAACATGGACCATTGGATATAGAGAGATTAAGGCACTTTAAAGCAGTTGTAAACGGGTATGCGCGTGTTTGCGCAGAGCTAAGCACTGCTAACTTCTGGTTACAGTTTCTTATACTCAGTTAGATTCCACATTGCTTAATCTATGTAGGCAGTGCTTACCCCCATGAAAACACACATAAATATGCTTACTAGTGCTTGCATATGCTTACTACTGCTTAGTTGTGCTTAAACCTGCTTACTAGTGCCTTATTCATTATGACACTGATACTTCACATGTGCATTTTCTGCAGTACTCTAGTTAATAAATATATGTTATTTAGTAGGTTTTGCAACACAACTATTGGTTATAACGTGCTTTGCCATGTAAAATAGACTGTGCTGCAGTGGGACTCAAAGCGGGAATGCCTCCTCGTTAGGCAGATGCTCTGTCCACTACACGATTGCTGTGCTGCTTCATTTACATATATCTTCCTTGTTATCCTCTTCAGCCTTTTAAGCTGTTTTAACCATAGCTAAGCGATGGGCACACCTGCCCACCTATGGTTAGTTGTACTTGGATTTATAAAAATAATAAATACAAGGGTTTCTTCATTTACATTTATGTACTGTTGCTGTTGTACACATGGGGAACTGTTGGTGGAGATATGTGAGCAATCTCGCTTACCATTTTCTGCTGTTCTACATTGCAGGGGCATGTTTATTCTGAGAGCTCTGCTCTCAGACACGCCCCCTGCACTTGTACATGCTCCGTGTAAGCCTAGGTGCTCGGGCAGCACACCTTCATTAATATGCATGGTGTGCTGCTGTCCTGCTCCTAAATGGGCGCTTCTGTGCAGGACTAAACTAGTCCTGCATGGAAGATTAGTTAATCCGGGGGACTATTTTCCATTTGTTTTAATTAATTTATTAAACATACTCAAATAGGGTTAATCTGTTGGAGAAGATAATATTAATCGTGTGTCCTGAGATGTTATCTGGTACATTTGAGAATGTTTTATAACCATGCTTATGTTTGGTTCATAAACTTTCAATATCAAAAATCAAAAATGGAGGCACTCATAAAACTTGATATTTATAATCCAAAATGCAGCATACAGAAAAATAATCAGACTTGTTTCTCTCACAATCTAATGAATATAAATAAATCTAAAACCATATCAGATGACCCAGAAATCATCATTATATAAATGTTAAAGATACATGGCAGTACTTTTGGTGACATAAAAATTAAAAATAAATATAAAAATCGCATAAATATTAAAAGTGTTATTAAAGCCTGGAATATACATGGCTCTTTTCAATGCAGTTGAAAGCCTTTCCTTTTGGTAAAAAACTTGCCTATATTGAGTTAAGGCAAATATGTATATCATAAACTGTTTACTCTATAAGAACTAAAAGAGGTGAGGGGTGTCCCTTTGTGAGCCTGAATATAACATTTTAATTTTCTATTTTAACTTCACTTAACTATTCTGATACTATCTTTTTGAAAGGCCTCTAAACTTCCCTTTCATAAAAGGCTTTACAATTACATTCAGTACATTATGTTAATAGACTATTCTGAGTCACAAGTAACCAACTGTCTCATATAAATTACCTCAGCATGTACTGAAGTAAATTATTTACTTTTCACATATCCTTACAGTGTGCATAATGGCCTTAAGGAAAACATATCATGTGCAGCTTCATTTTAGCTCGAATACAAACAGAAGCTATAAAAGGAGTATTCAGCCTTTTAGCTTGTTTCCTTTTATGTCTTTAAAAATATTGTTTCATCTGAGTATCCTTTGTACTTGAAATATGTGTCAGTTGATATTTCAAACACCCATTTAATACTACAGTATAATATGACAATACTTATGCCGTCTATAATTTTAAAATGATAATAATAAGAGTGATAGCAGATTTATAGGAAAAAACATGACATTTTTGTTGGATCTGTAGTGTATTTTTTTTAAGATCCTCTGTTCTTATTATTGTCAAAAAACTTTTGTTAGCAACAAATAGTTACATATATAAGTAGAGAAATGCAAACAGCAACCATATATCAAAGAGCATAATTAGAGGTTATAAATAAATGCATGTTGCGTGTTTTTCAAAGCAGTATTCAAAACATTGATAATAATATAGGTGAAATCTAGAATCAAGTAACAGTTATGACATTAATGAAAAATATAAATACCCATCATCATTTTTTATGTACATTGAATACCAAATCCTACACATCTTTAAATAAAAACACATCTAGATAGTTTTAATTGAGCTGACCTTTTAATAAGTCCTTTAGCGCAGATGCAAAAGTTTACATACAGTCCTCCAATCTGTTTTATATTTTTTAAATTTATGGTTGAGTTTGATTCCATGTAACTTGAGCATAGATGATCACAAAACACAGAATCAGATAGGTCTTTTAAAGTAGTTTGTTGTATCTAAAATATTCTATTCTAGCCAACTGTTCATCTTCCTTTTGTATTAATTCAGTGGAATGTTCACTATAACTCTTTGATATAAATCTCCTAAAATAGATTATTAAACTTTAATTCACAGTCAGACAAGTTTCAACAAATATATTCTATTCTAATTAATGGAGATTTATGAATATTACTGATAATATGTCTAGAGGGTGTGTTGTCTTCTTACATATAAGAGACACGTGTTCTATTCAGATGCATACAGAAAAATGTATCTTTCATTTTTTTATTGTTATTTTTATGGGGGGGGATCTATGTTTACGTCTAAGTGATTTTTATTATTTCCTTTCCTTTAATATATATAGAAAGAGTTTTGGGGTCATGTGATGTAGTGATTAATATATGTGCCAGATGATTTATTTTTATATTTGTACTCATTGTCTAAGCTTATAGCTCAAATTCGGTATGCTATATTTTTGATTTTTATGTTTGAACTTTTATAGCTGCCTCCATTTTTATCTTCTGTGAACTGAACTTACATGAAATATGCGTAAAGGAATAAAAGTTTGCTTTTGCTTTGCTCTTTTGTTGTTTTTTTTCTGCATTATCATTTCATTGAAAGGCATTTTTGAACTGTGTCTAGTAATGCTTTAACAATATATTTGAAATGGTGCTCTATGGATGGTTAGTCAAACAATATGACATGCTTTCAGTTGAAGGCATGGGGCCAGATTCAATAAAGCCTACACTAAGTGCACACTGTTCTGTGTGAACAGACAACACAAACATAACACACACCTTCTTCCTCCTAATTTTAGTTTTATCTACTGATATTCTTGCAGCTTTAAATATTGACAGGGATTCATAAAAGTTACCACAACGTGTAGATTACATGTACACTTAATGTAATCTTTCTGAGTTACTAGAAAGCAAAAAGTGATAGGAATTTTAATGAATACATATCATGTACATTTAGTGCACACTTAGTGTAGGCTTTATTGTCTCTGGCCATGGTGTTTGCATAGGTAAAATACTGACGTGCAGTAGGTCACAGAGAGTAATAGCAAATAAAGTTCATTCTTATGTAAGCTTGACAATCAGTACAGTATTACATGAATCAATAGCAGTTTTTTTATTAAATCTTTTTTAAGTATCACTGCATAAAATCAGGAAGGAATGGTTTAATTTCTGCTGATGGGACTAAGTGGTCCAACAAGGCTGATATAAATGAAGGAGCAAAAAGAAGACAGGTTTTGGTAAGGTTTTTTTAGTTCCTTGAATTAAAGGGACAGATGCCTACCATAAAAGCACACCATAAACTATTCACTTAAAATACACATATAAAGGAAGTACATAGTAGAAATACACAGTCCACATTCACATATAAATGTAAATCAACAATTGAAAATACTTGAACACCCCATAATTCAAATACCCATCATTTTAAGACTATAATACATTATTATATTATACCATATTATACTTAGATGTATATCTCTTATAACTTAGAAGCTCTATTTTAAAAAAAAGTTTAATAGAGACATGAGCATTCGGCCCTGGAGCAGTAGTGGCATTTAATCTAAGCTGCCAGCATATCTCCCTACAACAAAGCCAATTTTCACAATCACCCCCCTGGAGTCAACATGTACCTGCTCTAAAATGCCAAATAAAAACCTAGTATGTGTGGGTTGTGTGGAAAAATGTTTGAACAAAGAATTATTATTTTTTTTTCTTTATACTATGCATATGTTCATAAATACACTTACCTAGGGACCTCTCAGTCTTACTGACATAAAAAGATGAATGGTCCTTACACAAAGCTAGTTAAAATATCTCCCTACTGTTAAAATTACCCTTCTTAAAATATATTTTACTTTGAACACTGTTACCTAAAATAATGGACTCTTTTTCAAAAATGTGCTTGCAATATGCACATCTGCCACATTTGTTAGTGCCAGTGTTTCTTTTAAATTCCCTATTCCTACTATTCTTTTCAAATGTTTGCTTAAGATTTTTTCCTGTCTTAAATACAAACCTAGGAGTCTCTCTTAATGTTTCCACCATTTATGGGTTGAACCTTAATATCTTCCAGTTGTTGGTAATCGCATCCTTAACCATATGGGAATCATAATTATATTCTAATACCAAAGCTCTCCTAAAATCTTAATCCTTATCTTTCTCATTAATAGTAACTGCCTGCAATTTATTTCCTAAAAAGGTACAAATTCCCCCCCATCCAGTAACAATCTCCTGGGCCACTTCAGCCACTAAACTGTCAGGGTATCCTCCATCTAATAAAAGTAGAAATAAATTTCACCTCTTCCAAAAAAATCACCAATCTGAGAGGTCATCCTCACTGCTCTAACCATCTGACCTTTGACTATAACCTTTCTATGCTTAAATGGATGTGCACTGGAATATGCCAAGTAAGAGTTACTAAATGTGGGTTTCCTAAAAATCCTGTTTCAAGTTCCCCTCTGTAATATCCACTCATACATCCAAATAATCAGTTCCTGTATTGTTGTAACTGTGGGTAAATTTTAAGAAGTTTGTAGTGGTGTTTAAATATTCAATAACTGTTGCAATAACATTTTCTGGTCCTTCCCATACGACAGAAATGTCATCCAAAACCTCCTATATAGTTTAATATACTTCCAAAATTCCGATCTAAATGCATATGTTGTCTCCCATTGTAAGAGGACCAAATTTGCATATAGGGGGCACTCTCTGCCCCCATAACAACTCCCTTAGGTTCATAGGTTCATAGGTTCATACTAGGCTATCTGCCCTGGGGCAATTATAAGCCTAGCCTGATTCTGTATGGCTTACACCACCCCTTGATTTGAGTATACTGTGCCCTTTTTAAGGTTTAGTTTACTGTGCCTCTGTCTAATAGTGACACGGGAGTAATCCCTGGGACAAACCTATGATCCCCCATCCACTTATCGAGATTCTTCTTGAAGAGATTCAGTGAGGTGCTCTGCCTCACATGAACTGGAATTCTATTCCAGAGCGAAGGGAGCCTCTGGGTTATGAACCTGTCCCTTCAGCAAGTTCTATTTATTTCTGTGCTGAGGTTCAAGTCCCTCGAGCGTGTGGCTCTAAGGGATTTAGATTTACTGAGGTAGAGCATGTCCATTAATTCTGGATTTGACATAGCTTTGTATGCCAGGCATAGATCGCCTCGAAGTAGGCGGTATGCAACTGAGTAGAGCTGGAGTTTTTTTAACTGAGCAGCATATGGCATCTGTTTGAGACCCTTGATCCTCTTGGTGAGATACTTTTGGGGTCTTTCTAATTGCTGCAGGTGTCAGGTAAGGTACATCCCAAAAGGGGCATTGTATTCTATGATGGGCCTGATGAGGGATGAATAAAGGGGCATGATTACCTCTGTTGATCTAGATGTGAAACCCTTCGTGATGAGGTGGGCTATGTAGAAGGTCTTTCTAACCACTTTGGCAATGTGTTTTTCAAAGGAGAGATTGATATCAACTTGGGTCCCCAGGTCCCTAATAACTTTCTCTGTACTTAATGGGTTTCCGCCTATGTGGTAATTTGTGGGCACATTGTTTTTGCCAAAGGGTATGACTATACATTTTTTGGCATTTAGCTTTAAACCATGGTGCTGGCACCAGTTATCTGTCTCTGTGAGACCTTTTTGAAGGATGTTTGTGTCAGCTGGAGAGTTGATTATGGCGCCCAGTTTGCAGTCGTCTGCGAACTTGGTGAGCCATAGTCCTCCCACGTTTGCCTGTTCCTCGGAAAAGTATATACCAAACAAGAGTGGTCCCAGGACAGAACCCTGTGGGATGCCACTTGCGACCGGTTTCAAGTCTGACATGGCTCCAGCAACTCTCACTCTGTGGGTTCGGTCTTTGAGCCAGTTTGCGACCCATCTTGTGACATAGGGGTTTATATTTAAGCTGGAAAGCTTATCTATGATGCCCGAGTGGGGTATTGTGTCAAATGCCTTTGCAAGGTCCAGATAGGCTGTGTGGACTACCTTCCCTTCATCTATGGCTTTGGTGACTGTTTCAAAGAAGTCAACCAGGTTCAAAGGGCAGGATCTGCCCTTGACAAAGCCGAACTGGGTAGGATCTAGTGTCTGTAGGTCCCCAATGTCTTTGTTTATGAGCTCCATGATGATCCTCTCCATAGCCTTGCAGACTAAGCTAGTCAGGCTTATGGGGCGATAGTTTCCAGGGTCCGTAGAGGCTCCACCTTTGTGGAGTGGGACCACTGTTGCTGTACGCCATTCTGTGGGCACATATCCTGTAGTGAGGCTGAGATTGTATAGCTTTTTTATTTGAGGGATTAGTTCCTCTTGTAGTTCATGTAGGATGCAACCTGGGATGCCGTCTGGTTCCATGGAAGCAGTGTTTTTTGCTTTGGAGAGGGCAGCCTTCACCTGAGCATCTGAGATGTTTGGGAGGCAGCCCTGTGCTGGGATAGATACTTGCGCTTTTGGGGGGAAGGGGGTGGAGAAGTTTGCACTGAACCTGTCTGCCCGGATATTGGCGATGTCTGTGGGTTCAGTGTATTTTTTGTCGTTTAGAATCAACTCAGAACAAGTCTAGGAGTTGCATCCCAGGTTTCTAACATAACTGAAAAAAGCCTTATGATTGTCTTTGGTGTCCTGTGCAATTTTTCTCTCGAAGCTGGCATTGGAGGATTTCATGAGGGATCGTAATTTTTTGCTAGTACTGATCAGAGATGCCTTCCCTATTAGGGATTTTGCTCTATCATGTAGTAGCTTCCTCCTTCTGTTGTACAGTTTATTTATGGCAGGGGTACACCAGACTGGATGCCTGCCTTTGGATGATTGGGTCTTGGTTTTGTTTGGGATAGCATGATCCATGCATTCCTGGAGATGAATGTAGAATGCATTTATATAGGATTCTGCAGTTTGGGCTGTAGTTTCCACTGGCCGTGGGGCCTTGAAGGATTCCACTTCGGTTTTGAGAAGTGAGAAGTTTGCTTTTGAGAAGTTTTTCACTGTGGTTTTCTGGGCTGGGGGTGGGGTCGGGATGTAGACATCCAGTGAAATTAATTTATAGTCTGATCTTACCAATGAGGGATATACTTCTGGTGTGGAGCATAGAGTCCCCATGTTGGTAATGATCAGGTCTAGTATGTTGTCCCCTCTTGTGGGAGTGGTGACTAGTTGTTCCATAGCATTTGAGTTTATAATTTCCAGGAATCTTTGGGCTAAGGTGCTGGGGCTTGAGTAGGGCTTCCAGTCAATGTTTGGGTAGTTGAAGTCGCCCAATATAATGGTGTTCAGAGAGATCTTCATGTTCTCCAATGTTTTCAGGAAAGCCAAATGGGATTCCTGACTTTGAGAGGGTGGTCTGTAGGATGCTATAAACTGAAAAGCAGTCTTGCCCACTGTTAGTTGCACATGGATGGTCTCCGATACTTCGTGCAATGCCATTAACCTGGAGGTGTGGATATCCTTGATAAATATGAAAACTCCCCCTCCTTTTGTGGTTCGGTCCGGGTTTTGGGGCCAAAAAGCATGATATGAGGTATAGCCTGGTAGTGCTGGGGTGCTCTCTGGAGCCTTGAACCAGGTTTCTGTCACTGCACAGATATCGATGTTCTCCATACTGAGGAGAGCTTCGAGTGCGTGCATCTTGAAGTTAAGACTTCTGGTGTTTAGCAACATTGCCCTTAGTTTCTTGTTCCTTGTGCTGTCTATGGGGGTGGGTTTGACTTTTGAGCCTTGCCTAAAAAAGGCACTATGGGGGTGGCAAGAGCCTTTGCCAATATCCGAAAGCCCAGTGGTGACAGGTGCAAGCCGTCCCTAGCGAAGCAATGTGGCTTGTCGCGCATGTCATCCCAGGCTGACAGACACTGGATCCCCTTTGAATGACACCAACATTTTAGCCAATTGTTAAAATCGATCATTTTGTCTTTGTACTGTGGCATCATTCTAGGTGAGGGTAAGATGCTGCTCAAGATCAGGGTCATACCAGCCTGGGCTACATGATCAGAGAGCTCCTCTATGTCTCTTTTCATGTAGTCCAGGGAGGTACGTCTCAGGTCATTCACACCAGCATGTACAATGACTGAGTCATATTTGTATTTGCTTTGGAGTGACCTGAGTGCTTGCGTTATGTGTCGTATCCTAGCACCCGGCAGGCAGCTCACTGTGACCTTCTCTTTATTCAGCCTGGTGAGCGGGACATCAGTGTGTCTGACAATAGAGTCACCTATAACAAGAGTATTAGGTGTGTTATTCAGCCTTAAAGGCTGTGGCTGCTTGGCACACTGACTTTGTGGGTTATGTGTTGTGTGTGTTTTGTTTTGAGGTAGCGTTTGCTTGGATGTCTGCTTTGGAGGTCTCTGTTGCTTAGGTAGATTTTTATTTAGAGCCTCCGACTATGTTTTTGTGTAATTATGTGTTTGGTTCGCTGATGTGGTGGGACTATGTGATACTGGAATTGTGTTGTGTGAGGTTACCTTCTCCTCCTGACTGGTTTCACCAGTTTTGAGATGAGAGAGCTCAGCCTCCAGTTTGGCTAAATAGTTGCATCTCTCACATATATTTGAACCTGTTTGGAGGAGGAGAGGGTTGTCCGTGTACACGAGACAGTTGTAACATTGCCTCAAAATTCCCAGATTCACCAGCTGTACTGGAGAGGAAACCATTGACTGACCTTTGGACATGCTAGAGTAATAGGGAAACTGAATTTAAGATGGACCAATAGAGGACAGGGTAATCGTAGAGAGTATAAGAGTAAGTAGTGCTTATGGTTTAATAGTGCTAACTTGTAGGATTACTTAATTGGACCAGTGAAGGGCCTTAGAATGAGAATACGGTGTTTAAATTGAGAGATAGAGCAGTTCTAAGGGAAAAAGTGAAGAGCAGACTTTGTGGAGCCAAGAATAGTTTAAACCCAATTAGGGTAAAGGTCTCCCCTTCAAAGTATACATAATTGTTCTCTAGAACTACTCTCATAAGCTCAACAAAAGGTTCAAATATTTTCCTTCTAAAAGTTTCATGCCATTTAAAGCATCCACGAAAAAGTCCAATCCTTCAGTCAGTATACATGAGAATAGGTCTATAACATAAATTATTAAAAAACAGATTTTCCAAGTACACAATTCAGGGGTAAGGCTCCTTAAAAAATCCCAAGAATCTTTCATTAAGTGTGAAGATTTTCTGTTTTCTGATGGCATGTTTTAAACAGCAGTCTAGAAAGACAGCTATTGGGTGTGTCTTTGAACCTTTACCCATTACAATGGGTCACTATGGGGGATTAATAGTACTTTTGTGAATATTAGGGATACCAAAAAAATGGTATCCTAGGTTTCTCAATTTTCAGAAATTGACATATTTTGGGGGCAATCCTATTCTTTAACACAAGATCCTCTAAAAAGAGGTCAAATTTTCTATATGAAATATTGATCTCATTTATAGGGACTGGGACATAGGTCTGGGTATCCTGTAAAATCTGTAACATTTTACATGAATAGTCAGTAGTACCCACCAGAACCATAGCCCCACCTTTATCAGGCTTCATGATTTGTAACTCTCTATTGTATGCCAAATCATTTAAAACTTCTTTTTCTTCTTTGGTTAAATTATACTTTCTGAAACCTTTCTTTTTATGATACTGGTTGACAGAAAAAGAGTATATATCTGACACACAGGCAGCCTCAAACACTTGTAGGGCTGGATGCAAAGGGGTGTTGAAAGTGTTTGATTTCCTATAGGGGACTACAAAACGGGTACTTTGTTGGTCAAGTAACATAGCCAGGTTCAATTTTCTAATAAACAACTTTAATTCAACAAGTGTATCACAAATATCAAAATGACCCTTAGGAACAAATGTAAAGCCTTTCTCAAAAAGTAAGAAGTGTTCAGTTTTAACCTCTATTTTACTTAAATTAAAACTGTGAAAATCTTTAAATGTATGGGTCACCCCATCGTTCCCTAAGCCTATGCCTTGGTTTTCCTTTTTGTCCTGGACTGTCTTTTCCACTTTCCCTTGGATGTTGAAAAATCTGAATCATTGTTATTCTCACTCAAATCTCCCTCTGTACCCCCTTCAGGTAATTCTATAATATCTAAACCAACCTTTGGGTTTAAAGCATAAGGGGTGTTTAACCCTACAAGTTCAGTATTACATGTCGGGCTTAAACCTAAAAGTTCAGTATTACATGTCGGGCTTAACCCTAAAAGTTCAGTATTACATGTCAGGCTTAAGCCTAAAAGTTCAGTATTACATGTCGGGCTTAACCCTAAAAGTTCAGTATTACATGTCGGGCTTAACCCTAAAAGTTCAGTATTACAATTACATGTTGGGCTTAACCCTAAAAGTTCAGTATTACATGTCGGGCTTAACCCTACAAGTTCAGTATTACATGTCGGGCTTTCATCATTCTTCTCCCCTTTCTGCATATTGTCACTCTCATTGGGAACCAATCCATTTGAATTAACAACTTGTTTATTAAAAATTCTCCCTTTTAAAAATATGCTTTGTTCTCCTTGTATTGTTTAATGTCTCTAAAAATCTTTTTCTGCTTCCTAAAAATAATTTCCTTACACCTTCTATTTGTTCTTACAAAGGAGTGTTCATAGATGCCTTTATAATAATCAAAAAGGAGGTCAGTTTTAATAACTTTGATTAAATTTCAGCTTCCCCCAACAAAACCTCAACCTTCTTTCAAGCATATTTAATCATAAGCTTCAGAATTTCAAAGCCACAGGCATCAAAACATTATTAAAATCTCTAATCATTTCCATATCATAAGAAAAAGTATCAGAGTAGTTACAAACACATAAGCCTTGTGGTACAATACATCTTTTTAAATATTCCTCTAGATGCATAATGCCCAAATTAACATTTTTTATTTTAAATAAAATGTTTTCCAAGTCTCTGATTCCTTCCTTTAAAGAATTCATCCAAATGGAATGCTCATTATGATTGTGATGTCCATTGCATACAGTCTCCTTATGAAAAATGTCTTGTTAAAGTTATTAACCCATTCATTAATAACATAAAATTCAAGTTTTTGACTTCCTTCTCTGTTCACAAACTCCCTCTCATTACAGTCATCAGAAGTAACAGTACCTGTGTTTGAAAGATGATGTGCAGAACATCCAAATTTTAATTGAATCCGTCCCGAGGAAGTATGAAGAGTAGAATCCTTTTGCGTGTCTCCTGCATTAAAATTGGAACCGGACATCCAAAAAGAAAACAACTGGCTCGATGTGAGTGCTGAAACAAAAATTCTCTAAGAGAGCCATCCTCCAAGACACCAATAGCCCTATTTGCGTAGTCACCCATTGTGTTAGAAACTGGAAGAACACCTTGTCTACAAGGAAATGAATTTCCTGTCTGTATAAAAAGTTCCACCGATTGGGAGATCTTCCTTTAAGCTCTTAACTTCTGAGTTCAACTACGCAAAAGAAACAAGGATACTGGGTTTGTCAATGTTTGAATTAGAGTAGTCCGATTAACTTACTCCCTTAATTCCTTACTGTGCCACCATGAAAGCAACTATGCTCCCATTTCCAAAAAAGACCAAACTGTAAACCAGGAAAAATACCACAATACCAGTACCACTAACCAAAAGAAAGTGGTTAGGGCACACAGTGACAAAGAGGGAGGGTATTTAATGAGTGTTGGGTGTTTTGGATTCTATTCACTTTGAGGATGAAAGCACTTGTGTTTATTGTAGATTAAAGACTTTTGCTTCTCTACGTGCAGCCTTTTTGTCAGTGTGTGCCCTAACCGCTTTCTTTTGGTTATTGGTACTGGCATTGCGGTATTTTTCCTGGTTTACAAGTTACTCAGTAAGCCTAATAAAACCAGCACTGAATGCACTCATTTAGACCATGATGATCATTTAACTATGCTTACATCACCACCTGATTATCGGAAAAGAAAAAGAAAAGTTTCCTTTCAGATACACGTGACCACCCATACTGATAAAAATTGATAAGTATGCAAAAGCAACCTTTAAAGCAGGAAAACTGTAGTACTAGGAAAACATCAGTTTGGGACAAGAATGTGATATAAAAGAACTTGAGCAAGAGGGAGTGTATAAATATTTAGGAACTGATGAAGGATCAACAATAAAACATGAACAAATGCACATAAAACTTAGTAAGTAATACTTTAGAAGACTTAAATTAATCCTGAAAACAGCATTGATATTTAGGAACAAAATCCAAGCTATAATCCAGTTTGCTCTACCTGTCCTAACTTTCAGTTTTGGAGTGATTGACTGGCCCCAAAACATGTTGGATAGATTAGACAGGAAAACAAGAAGGTTGCTTCATGCTCACCAAATGATTTAAAAAATCATTGCATACCAAAATTATATATTCCCCGTTCCAAAGGAGGGATGGACCTCCTTGAAATTGATTACATGTATAGAGCTGCAATTGTGGGACTCTACACATATCTGCTGACCTCAAAAGACCCAAATGTAGTGAAAGTTTTGAAACATGAAGAGAATAAATCTAATATGACTTCTCTGCTTAATCTAGCAGAAGCATATTGGCATCAAGCAGGAATGCAAATCAAACCAGAAGTAGATAAAAATCAGGCAGCAACTAAATGTGCCAAAAAACAAAAGAAAGACTATAAGGCGAAGGACCAAATGAGAAGGTAAGAAATGTGGAAATGCATAAATATAGCTGCAACTATAGAAAATTTCTGGAAGAACCTCATGTTGATCAGGAATAAATATAGGAATGGTTAAGGAGAGGGAAATTCATATCAAGAGATGAAAGGTTAATATTGGTGGCCCAAGATAGTACACTGCATAAATGCTGGTTTACATAGTCCATTGAACATGTGGGAGAAACAGACAAATGTAGGTTTTGTAAAACCGAATTGGAAACAGTCACACACCTCGTTGCTGTTTGTGACATATTAATGGCAGAAGAACTGTATACTGAAAGGCATAATAATGTGGCAAAAAATGTTGCACTGGGGATTGTGCAAACATTATGGTATTGAAGTGGCTGAAAAACACTGGAAACATAAGCCACAAAGCATCACAGAAAATGATGAAGTTTACATTACATGAGATCATCCATTATCAACAGTTCAAATGATAGATGCTAGAAAACCAGATATAGTGGTCCATGAAAAGAATGCAAAAATAACATTGATTATTGAAATCACTACACCCAGTGACTACAGGGTCTTGCATACAGAGAGACGCAAAGTCATAAAATATCAGGATTTGCAGGCAGAGAAGAGAGCAATGTGGATGAAATATACCCAGACAGTCCCAATAGTAGTAGGAGCAATGGGTCTTATAAAAAAAGAATCTACAAATATATTTAGATATGCTATCAATATATTTAACTCCATATGGATTGCAGAAGGAGTCATTACTGGGCACATTGCAGGTGCTGTGAAGAGCACTTCTGGCTGATATCAAAGATTGAAACAACACTTATTTCATGAACTTTAATCGTACTTTGACTTAGGAATGGGGTCCTTTCCCATCATGGTATTAGAAACCCAAAAGATTTGGAGAAATTAAAAAAGCAAGTAAAAAAAAATACAGATCAGCAAAAATATTAAGAAAAAGAGATGTGATAAAAGCAATGCACAGTATTATAATGGATCAGGATTTATCATGCATTATTGCAAATGATAAACTTAAAATATCAGCACAGGCAGAAAAACTTAGAAGATACACAGACAAATATAACAGAAAAGTACAAAATAAACAATTTACTGATGACCCAAAAAAGTTTTATGGAGAATTGGGAAACAAGGTAAAAAGAATTGAAAGACCACCAAAAAAAAAAAAAACAATACAAAAAGAGCAGCAGTAACGATATTTGAAGAGAAATACAGCCAAAGGCATCTGGACATGAACAATTTTACAAAAATAAGAAAACAAAGAGAAAAGGTAGAAAAGAGGATGAGTAATGGAAAAGTTAAAGAAATAGAAACTGAGGTTATGGATTACCTGCAAAGTACAGGATTTAGTGTAGAAAATCTATTTCGGATAACATCACAGCAGAATAGAGCAATTGATCCCCAAATGAGGGAGAAAGCAGTGGAGCAGGAAATATCTGATCAGTTGCAATATGAAGATATTTTGGTGCCTTTCAAAGGAAACCATTACAAATGTTCAGTTGGAGTTGCACAAGAGAAGGAACAGGAAACTGCAGCAACTCTGACACAGTCAGTGTTGTGGAGTGACAGGCCAATGAGCTTGCATATGAAATAGCAACAACTGACACAGGAGGAAACTGTAGAGAATATGGCACAGGAAGATACTCTGAAACTTTCTATAGAATGTCCACAGGAAATAAAGAACAAGGCCCCCTCAGTTTAGAAGAAAATGATATAAGAGAAGAGTTGCTTGACTTAATAGTAATGGACAGACATATTAAGATCAATGAAAGAACCAGAGTACAGATAAATAAACCCTCAAAACATAGAAGTTTGATAAAACAAATGAACACAGTAATTAGGACTGTCAATAGAGATTCATGTGATATAACAGAAGTAAATAGGATATATTACTGTGCAGCTAAATTAATAATAGATAAACTCTTACCACAAAAACACAGGGTTGATAGGAAGGTGAGAAATTGAGTGTCGTCATGGAAGTATCAAACAGAGAAAACTATAAAGCAATAAAGACAAGAACTGTCACTGTTAGAAGAGTATAGAAGAGGGAACAGATCAACAAAAATACTCAGAAAGATAGAAATGATAAAATCAATGTGCAGTATCAGAACAGATCAGAATCTATCATGCACTATTGCAAATAGAAACCAAAAATATCAGCACAGGCAAAAAAACTTAAAAGATACACAGATAAATATATAAAGGAAAAGTACAAAATAAGCAATTTACTGATGACCCAAAAAGTTTTTTGAGACTTGGGAAAGAAGGCAAAAGGAATTGAAACACCACCAAAAAAGAAGAATTAGATACATTTTGGAGAAATATATATGAATATATTGTGGGACATAACAAAGATGCTAAATGGATAGAAGTAAAAGAAAGAATAATAAGTTCAAATGTACAGGATATGAAATGGGATGAAGTAACAGCCAGAGAGGTTGAAACAAAGTTAAGAAAAACTCCTAATTAGAAAACCCCAGGCCCAGATGCAGTACCTAACATCTGGCTAAAAGTATTAACATCTATACATGAAGATTTAGCTATGAGTAAGAACTATTTATGTGCACACCCTGACAAGACACCAGCCTGGTTAACAGTAGGAAAAACAATACTCTTACTTAAGAATGGACCTGCAAACTATCTAAAAACAATAGACTGATTACTTGCCTTCCAATGAAGTATAAACTATACATTGGAATAGATGCCTGCAGAGCTTATATTCATTTAGAAGAAAACTCATTCATGACAATAGAACAAAAAGGGTAATAAAAGAAAGTCATATGGAACAAAGGGTCATTTGTTGTTAAATAAAGTTGTAATGGAGAATTGTAAAAGGGGAAGAATCTGAATATGGCATGGATAGACTATAAAAAAGCAATTGACAGTATCCCACATTCATGGATAAAAGAGTGCTTAAAAAGTATAAGATACACCCTTCTCTGGTTGATTACAATACAGTGACCATGAAACATTGGCAAACTACTTTGCAATTAAGCCATGATAAAGGACTAATTATTATTCCTGGGATAAAACTTAAAAGGGGGATATTCCAGGGTGACTGTCACCATTATGTTGTTCACTTAACAGATTAGGTCATGCCTACAATGTGACTCCTAGAAAACAACAAAGTGTAAAGCCTTCTCATCTTCTCTTTGTCAGTGATTTTAAAATGTATAGCTCATCAGATGAGGAACTGAAATCTCAACTGCAAGTGGTCAAAATCTTTTCAGATGATATAAGAATGTCATTTGGTGTTGATAAATGTGCAAAAGCAACCTTTAAAGCAGGAAAGCTCTAGCACCAAGACAACATCAGTTTGGGATGGAAATGTTTTATAAAAGAACTTGATCAAGAGGGAGTGTATAAATATTTGGGAATTGATGAAATATCAGCAATAAAATATGAACAAATGTGAATCAAATTTATTAAGGAATATTTCAGAGGACTTAAAATAATACTGAAAACAATGCTGACATCTAGGAACAAAATCCAAGCTATAAACCAGTTTGATCTTCCTGTCCTAACTTACAGTTTTGGAGTAAATGACTGGCCCCTAAAGGTGTTGGATAGGTTGAACAGGAAAACAAGAAGGATGCTTAATGCTTATCAAATGATTTATAAAAAAATCAGTGCATACCAAGATTCCCCATTCTAAAGGAGGTATGGGCCTCCACAAAACTGATTACTTGTATTGATCTGCAATCATGGGACTGCATACATATCTGCTGACTTCACAAGATCCAAACATAGTGAATGTTTTGAAACATGAGGAGAATACTTCTAAGGTGACTTCTCTGCTTAGTTTAGCAGAAGGACATGTGTGTCAAGGGGGAATGGAAATCAAACCAGATGTAGATAAAAATATGGAAGCAACTTGATGTGCCAAAAAACAAAAGAAAGAAAATAAGGTGAAGGATCAGATGAGAAGACAAGACATGTGGAAAATGTATAAATATAGTTGCAAGTATGGAAAACTCTTGGTTAGCCTCATGTTGATCAGGATCAAATGCAGGAATGGTTAAGGAGAAGTGAATTTAAACCAAAAGATGGTTAAAATGGCCATGTACACCATAAACCCTAAATACCCAATTGTCATAATTTTTGGTGATGGTCTTTTTAGAAACCTTTTTATCAAGGCAGCCAAAGTTTTGGCTAGATCACTGGATCTGGTATTCTCAGCCTCAGTTGTCCTCTGTATGCCATCGGTGTTGATTATATCAAAAATGTTTATGTATTCTCCCCTAATAATTTTCTCCTTGATGCTGGGAGGAATTTGGGACTTAAAATGTGAACATGGAAAGGCGGTGCCTGTACCTTCCCTCAAACCTGTAATAGTAGGGATAACTATGGGATCTAAAAACTGAGTTCAACTTTGTTTAGGTTCTACAGCCACATTCCTTTGTTGGGTGGCAGGATCTGTAACCTGAGCCTACCATAAAGTGGAAGTGAAAGGAGTGATCATGGGTGATTCTGTTGTTCCCAGAACAATAACACTTATTATTGGGATGTTTGAAACCCATATCCTTTTCTAATACCAGGTCAAACATCCTAGATGTACCCTCTTCTGGAAGTGGATCTAAGATTTTTCTGGGCACTCATGTTCCAATCTCCCCCCCATTCCCCCACACATCTCTGGTAAGAGCCCTTCTGATTCAACTACAGTCTCATTAGCTTCAAAATTCTGACTGATTTCCAAAGCCCATGAAGGAATGTCTAGGTTCAGTAGACTGGAGCCCTATTTATGGATTTTTCACCTAGATTTATTGGGAAGAGCTTCACCAGATGACTGGTCACCTTTGACAAAAGGTCTGTTTCTTCTCTTGGTGACTGAAGGGCTCTCTTAGTCATGGACAGCTTCTAAGATTGAGAAAAAGGCTTTATGCCTCCTGTGTTATTGTCACTTGTGCGGTCAGGATAAAACAGACAAGCAGTTGTGAGTTCAGTTCAAGCAGCTTTATTACATACAAACATATCAGGAATGAGGCTCTGTAACTTAAACTCAAATAAACTTATAAACAGACTGACTACCACACTCATACATGTTAACACTCAGGCTATTCTCTCAAAATGGCACCACTGCTGCCTGCACGTGCTCACTATTTATATGCACATACTTACATCTGGAAATGCTTCTTAAAGGTACATACACACGCTCTGTTCTACAGTTATCTTCTCCCATCTGGCTTTTAAAGTCTCTTATGAACAAGAACCTGTGGAAATAACAAGTATTAGTGAATTATGCTCAATTATGAGAATAACAATATTTACAATACTTAAAAGACTGCAGAAAGGTGCTAAGAAACTAAAAATTGTGTTTGAAACATCATTTATACATTGAAAGAAGAAATTTCCAGGCAGCCCTCCTGATTCTTCAGAACATTCCTTGTGAAAATAAATAAATATTTGTAATTGCATTAGGAGTAGATCCTTTGGTGAATTTGATAAGTTGAATTGACATTTAGCACCCTAATGTTATCTAAAACAGTGGTGAGATATCAGAATGAGGCTATGTATCATTGAAAATAATTTCTATCCAGATGTTCTTTTTTTTTAATTTAGTTACCTTTAGTCCAGATTAGGAGATTGTTATGTAGCAGATTCCCAACTGTGCTAGTAGTTGTCCTGGGTGAATCACAGCTGCTATTCTCACCTGGAAATGTATAAGCACTTATAATAAGATACTTAAAACTGTATAATAGTGATAAAATATTCAGGTCAACTATACCCAGAAGGATAAATGTCTTGAATAAAATGCTTGATCTGCAATGTTATTGGGGAACTTGCAGCTGTCTTGCATACCTTTACAATAAAGGCAGATTAGCTCCCTCTAATTTCAAATTCAGCTAGGTAGCAAAAATTATCGTAGGAAGTCTTGCTAATGTATGACTTCTAGAATGCAGTGGTGCATTCATGGAATTCAAGTCATAAACACTTAAAACATCTTCCTTTGGAGATCAACACCCTCCCAGGTTGGTGAAAGTTCAATAATCCTGAACCAGCAGAATATTTAAAGACTAAACAGAAGCTAAGCATTTCTACCTAACCACCAATTAAACTGACACAAACACTTGACCTTATTTGCCATCACTAGACATTCCATGAATAGACAACCATGACTAGGAAACCACTTGCTGTTTGAAACCACTTGTTTATTGAGTCAACACATTGGTTTTTGACTCAATAAATGAGTGGTTTCAAGCAGCAAGTGGTTTCCTTGTCATGGTGTGGTATTCCTAGTTTGTCTTTTGGATTCATATTCCATGAATAGACACTCATGATCACAAATAATGAACTTCAACAGGCAATCATCTGATCCTTTTAGCACAAAGAGTCTGGACACCAAATTAATGAGGGGACAATAGGAAAAAACACAGGGATAACTTTTAACCACTGCATTGATAAACTTAGATACTATAGTAAAAGAGCTGTCTTAACTTGAATTCTCTGCAATATAGGAATTATGAGAGTAAAGCACATGTGAAATATGTAACTTAATTGACAAGAAGCAGTTTGAAACATCAAATCTATAATGATGACTCTTCACCAGTGATCAGACAAATGTTATGACACTGTGACAGCAAAACCATTGAGCGACATGCCCACAGACCCTGACTAGTCAGGATACACATATCTCTAAACTGTCCAGATTTTTACAAAATTTCCAGATTTTTACCTCATATTTCTGGTCTGTTCCTCATGAAATTTATGGTTTTCTAGTAAATCATCATGACTGAAGTCACTAAAAAATGACATACATTTGATTTTCAGCCTTTATTTCAATCAGAAAAATGCAAGCTAACACAAATTCTTTTGTTCTAGCAACTTTCCAAATTTATACGAGTATGTTTTAAAATCTGTCCTTATTTTTGGCATTTGTCCCCCATTATTTTAGGCTTTTTCCAGATTTCTTGAGTTAAGAGGTTGAGAGGTATGAGGATACATGTAGGATAAA
The DNA here is from genome assembly GCF_019279795.1 of Protopterus annectens. Taxonomy (NCBI): domain Eukaryota; kingdom Metazoa; phylum Chordata; order Ceratodontiformes; family Protopteridae; genus Protopterus; species Protopterus annectens. The sequence goes on along the minus strand of NC_056738.1, from coordinate 554,587,060 downwards.
TAATCACAAAGCAAGTAACAGTGAGATGCCAAAGGAGGTATCTAAAGTATTATTAAAACTAAAACTGTGAAATAAGCCAAAAATTATTGTAGACCTTGACCTGAAACCAGAATCAAACCCAGGACCTACTATACTGAAGCCCAGAACATAACAACAGCACTGCATAGCCAGTTGCTCAGCTGCTCAAAAACAAAAAAAAATATTTACTAAGTTTTTATTTATTTTTTTTAAATAAAAACTCACCACACTGGTAGCTGGCAGATGGCTCCATTAGGGAAAGTAACAAAATGAACATGAGCTAGAAGCTTGACAGTCATGTTGAACAGCTCAGTATTTAGTTAAATGTAATGTACGTTCTGCTGAGCCAACTACCCGAGTGAAGAGGGTTGACTTAAGGCAGTTTAACCCTAACCATCTTGCCTGCATGCTTGTCTTGTTTGCTGGTCCTTCTGGCATTCTGAGTTTTAATTTTTTTGTTTTGTTAAATACCTTTATATCTTCCAGGCAAATACAGCTTTCATTAACTGTACATACACCAAAGACCAGTGTAAAAGCAAATGCAGTACACACAGTACAATAAGATCAACTGAGTGCAAGATCTACTTTTTAAAAGTAGCAGACTAATTGTGCCAAATCATCTCTGAGAGAAAATGATGTAGACAATTCAAGAAGTGGACATTGGAATTGTGAAGCAGAAGGGAAATAAAACAAGATATTATACTTTGACTAAGAGATTTCAACTTTAAGCATCAACATCTAAGACTCCACTGAAACCAAAGACACTGAGGTAAAAAAAGAACACCATTTGCAACAATTCTGAAGGGAAAAGAGTCAGTGCTGGGGGCTAGAGCTCTGAAACTAAGTTGACACCAATAGGTCCACAAAATTTGTGGTGTGTAAATTTTCTCATTAGTGATCAGATCTGGACTGGACCTGGTAAAGTAAATATCAAACAGGTGGGTGAAATTACATAAAATAAGATGCTTGACTTGCCCTGATAGTAGTGATGGAGGAGGCCTGGGTTCACATATGTTGCAATTGTCTAGACCTGCCACACCTTACCATAATCATATTCTAATTAAATGGATCTGTGGGACCTGACTAAACTGATGGCTTGAGCTGGAGGTACACAATGTTTGGGCTAAGAAGCCACTTAGGAGAGACTACTCAGTTAAGGGTCAAGAAGAGATTATTTTAAAAAAGGTAATCTAATGGGGAGGAGGAGACCTCCGTTCTGCGTTTTCTTTTGGATTCAGACTGATTTGGAGGCAGAGTACACAAGTGAAACACTACATGAAACCTTGAGCACCTCCATTTCCATCCTGTTCTTTCTGTCCTTGAGGTTATAATGTTTTAAAACTTCATCAGGTATTGCGATATTTAGAAACATGAGATTCCATTAAACATTTGATACATTAAATGTGCTTGTGTTTTTGGGGAAATTTTTACCCCTTGATTACATTTGAAATTATTGATCTCTCTCTTTTTTTTTTTTTTTTTTCATTTTCTATGACTTCAGCTAGATTCATACTTCAGATTATTTATATTACAAATTCTGGTACATTGCTCTTCTAAACATCATATCATCTTTGTAGTGTATGTAGCTATGTGATTATGCTCTAAAATCGGGAAAAGGGTAAACTTGTTAATGATGTTATCTAGCACAAGGCTTGATCTTAATGTCAGAAAAGCTTGTTAAGTATACCTAAACACTGTTAAGATCAGGTCTCACTATAGACTAGCAGTGGACAATGCTGTTTTGCAAAGCACAGCGTTTAAAAGTTGTTAGAACTTGACTCTGTCACACTTGCAAGCAAAAAGTGTCAGAACAAAGTATTTAACAGCTTTTAAAGCCATCAATTCTACAGAGGGGATTTAATTTCTGCCTGTCTGTTTGTCTAACAATGTTAAGTACTTTATCCCGCCAGTGAAACACTTCTTGTTCCTATACTTTTTTTCTGTATTATATGGAGCAGTTAAAGCTCCATGCACCACAAAGAATTATGATTTGGTCTCCGATCATAGCCAGCTATTGAGGTGAATTTATTGAGGTGAATTTCTTGGCATCCATGTCTCAAACACATAATAAACTGGTTATGATCAGAAATCCAATCATAATTCTCTATTTTAAGTAGTTTATATCTATTGAGTTTAACCTAGGACTTCACATCACAGAGGTGAAAAATAAAGTTTATATAAAACTGACATGTTTTGATTTTCTTCTAATTAAATTCATTCATCACAAAAAAAACGAAAAAACTAAATAACTGATTTAAACTGATACATGAGAGCTACCTCACCCCACTGTGTATGGAACTGGTAGTGTAACTGTTTACATAGAAGCATGAAAGTAAAAGTTAATATAATAGGTAAAAAACATAGATACAAGTTTGAAGAAGCTATTTCCCTGGAGATGACAGTTATCTTATACCATATATTTTGCAGCACTAATGATGAAGAAAGTTGAGTTATTTCTAGAGGCAGCTGTCCTCTGTTATGGGGGACAAATTTGACAAACATCAATATGTGAGACAACAAAGACTGTGAATTACAAAAATGTGTCCTTCTCTTAAAAAAGAAGCACAGTGGGGCTGTCTCTTGTCTTCGGTGATTAACTGTGTAATTAAAACCGCATCTTATCTTACTTCCCAGGATCACATGCTCTGTGTCATTTTAATATATTTTACAATATGTTTATGTTCTGATGTTCCTCATTTGACATAACATAACTACCGCCTAATACATTTTACCTTCACATGAATATTTGGACTTGTAGAATCTGAAGTTATATTATAATGCACTGTAGTGATTTACAGCTCGGAAACAACAAGGTGTGCCACAAGGTATTCAATTTTGATATTTTTGATCTAGGCATTTATTGCTCCAACAGCTAGAAGTAGCAGTTTACAGTTTAAAGTTTATTGCAGTCTGGCATGAATAAATCTAGGTAACCTACAACTATCATGACTAATCATATCTGCTACATAGAACTTTTGAAAAGTGTGTTTGTAAGGCCTGGAATTTTTAAGGTCTTGAAGTCATGCATGTTGTTTAAATACTATATGAAATGCATATTGGAGTTGATGGATTTGACATTGTAATAGGCTTAAAGGTCTTCTTATTGTTATGCAGACTAAAATAAAAATAAAAAAACGCTGCACCAGAACACAACAGAGTCTTAATTACACAAAGGTTTGAGTTCTTTTGTTCCAATTGAAAAATAATTTCATCAGACACAATGTTATCTTTACTTCCTTCCTTTTATACACTTATAAAAGGTGCCAAAATTTAAAGGTATACGCACATTAAAATACTAATACCATTCCCAAACTTCCTGCATCAGATATATATGCATGCTAAACACCAATACCATTAAATATAAAATTCTATATTGTATAAAAAACCATAATAGCAGATTTGTTAAGAAATAGTAAACAGTAAACACATGAACTAGCTAGTATGGTCAACTGAACTATTTAAAAACATTTTAGAAAAGTCTGCTTATAGAAGTCCAATGACAAGCAGTCTGACTTAATTTTTAAAATAGGCTTGATAGATATTAAGTCATTAATATCCGGTGGGGCAGTGGCATTTAATAAAAGTTGCCAGTGAAAGGTTCCCAAGCACCACCCTTTTCTGGGCATTCCACCTACTCTAAAATGGTAAAGCCAAATTTCGTAACTTAAAATACTTGTACACCAAAGAATACTTGTAAATGGCATTACAAGACTTGGCTTTACCAATTGCATACATGTGCTGATAGATTCTTGTCCTCAAAGGTCCAATAGTCTTTCCTACATAGAATGCTGAAGAAGATAGACAGAAAGCTATATATACAACACCCTTAGTATTGCAGTCAGATCTGCCTTTGACTGTAATCAATCTAGGAAAAGCTTCCACAGAAAAACTACTGCCTTCAAAAATAAATCTACACTGTTTGCAGGTTCCGCACCACTTCATGCCACAACCTTTGGTAAAAACATTGTCATAACCCCTGTGTGCTTCTAGGATGGTTTTAATTTTTTTGTTATTTCTAAAAAGAAATCTAGGTTGTTGCCCCAACCAGTTAGTTCACCTGAGGCATCCCAAAACAGTACTCCATTGTGCTTTGATGGAACTTTTCAAAGAGTGAATGCCTTTGCTGTATTGCAGGACCAACACCTGTGAAGGGTTGTCTGAGCTTTTTTCATTGTTTTTATTCTGACCCATCATGGATGCAGGTTGTCATATAATGTTTTTAAATAGTTCAATTGATCATAGAAGCTATATCATGTGTTTACTGTTTACTAATTCTTAATGTATCTGCTATTATGGTTTTTATACAATATTTACTTTTATATTTAATGGTACTGGTGTTTAGCATGCATAAATATTAGATGCAGGAAATTTGGGAATAGTGTTTGTATTTTAATGTGTGTATACCTTTAATTTTTTCCAATGAATTTTGGTGCCTTATTTTAAGTGTATAAAAGGAAGGAAGTAGAGATCATGCTGTTTCTGATGAAGTTCCTTTTCAATTGGAATGAAAGTACTCAAAACTTTGTGTAATTAAAGATTCTGTTGTGTTCTCATGCAATATTTTTATTTTTTATTTTTATTTTAGTTTAACAATTACACTGATCGTGATTTGGGGTATTCTGCAGACTGCATTACTATGTTGAATAGCAGACATTTTGAGGCACTGCCTTTGCCTTTCTGAAATCAAGCTATACTATTCTGATGTATAAGGCTCATCTATATAGTTTTTTAGCCTTACTAGCCTTTATGTTTGCCTGTTTGTCTATTTTGTTTCCTGCTATTACTGACTTCCGGTTTTCCCTATAGCTTGCCCCTATTGTTCTACCAAATGGTTCCCTAAACCCTGGCATCCACCATTGGAACCTACAAGAGGAGGGTCTCCATGTTAGTGGAGTCTATACACATGGGGTACCCCAGTCTCCATTTGCAGATTCCTTGGGTGTGAGGCAAAAGTGCTGAGAATGAAATGTGAAGGGGGGGGGAGCAAGAAAGGAGCCATCATACAGTAGCCTACTTGGCATTCTACACTTCCCTTTCCCAACTGTGCTGAAGTCAGTGATGGGCTGGGCAGGCAATGGGAAGTGACATCTGTGCATGTCCCCACCCTGGGTCATTAGGCCAGTCATGTCTTCTTTGATGTCCTGTACACATGCGTGGTATCATCCCTCTGAGCACGAGCCATTGTCAGAGCTCTACTTGAGAGATACACAGAATGTTCTGGTACTTCCCATGATTACACACCCATCTGCATTGCATCCCCATTAAACATACAAGCCACTAATCAAACTTAGGTTTCCTAAGCCATAATCAGCACTTTATCTCTGCATGCCATTTGTAAGGCTGCTACTCTGTCTGTTTTGCTCTTGAATTATAACAGTTGTTCATCATTTGACATATTAATGAATTCTTGTGATCAAGAAAACAGGATTTTATTTTTTAAAGTTAAATGCATTATCCCAGATCTGCCTCATGATAAGATGAACAAATCAACAAAGAAACAACATGAAGCTTTTACATGAACTTCAGAATGAAGTGTCTCCCCACCTAAGCACCCTGTTCAGTCATAGCATCATGTCAGGCTTTGTGCCCACTGAATGGTGCACAGCAACAGTTATCCCACTCCACAAAAGGGGAGGCACCACTGATCCTAGGAACTATCACTCTATTAGCCTGACAAGCCTGGACCTTAAGGCCATGGAACGTATCATCACGGAACTCATAAACAAAGACATTGGTAACCTCCAAACTCTAGACCCCACCTAGTTCAGGTTTGTGAAAGGCAGATCATGCCTCCTGAACCTGACCAACTTCTTTGAGGCAGTCACCAAAGCCGTAGACGAGGGTAAGGTGGATCACACAGCCTATCTTGACCTCACCAAGGCTTTCAACACCATCCCTCATTCTGGAATTATAGCTAACCTCACTAAACTAGGTATAAATCCCTACATCACAAGATGGGTTGCCAACTGGCTTACTGACAGAACCCACAATGTAAAAGTTGCAGACTCCAAATCTGACTTCAAACCAGTGACAAGTGGAGTACCACAGGGTTCAGTCTTGGGACATCTCCTGTTTGCTATCTACTTCACTGAAGTACAGGCTGACACGGAAGGCCTTTGGCTAATGATGTTCATAGATGACTGCAAACTAGGAGCCATAGTCGAGTCCCCAAATGATGTGGACATCCTACAGAAAGGCCTCACTGAGGCAGATGCTCGGTGTCAGGTCCATGGTTTCAAGCTCAATGCCAAAAAATGCATTGTCATCCCCTTTGGTAAAAACTCTGTACCCACAAACTACCACATAAGTGGCAGTTTACTTAACCCCAAATGTGTGATGTGATAAGAGACCTTGGGACCCAGGTGGACAGTATTCTCTCCTTTGATAATCACATCACCATAGTAGTCAGAAAATCCTTCTACCTGGCACACCTCATCACAAAAGAGTTCTCATCCAGGAGAAAAGAGGTAATTGTTCCCCTCTACTCGACACTCATTAGACCCATTATAGAGTACAACACCCCTTTTGGAATGTACCTCACAAGACATCTGCGGCAGCTGGAAAGGCCACCAAAGTACCTCTCAAAGAGGACTGACCATCTCAAAAAACTCCAGCTTTACTCCGTAGCATATTGCCTACTCCAAAGTGATCTCTGCCTAACATATAAAGCTATGTCAAACCCAGAGCTGTTGGACATGCTACACCTAAAGAAATCCCAATCCCTCTGAGCTACAAGCTCTAGGGACCTAAACCTTGTCACCACAATAAACAGGACATGCTGGAGGTATAGATTCCTGTCCCAGAGACTTCCCATACTCTGGAACAAGCTACCCATCTATGTCAAGCAAAGTTCCTCATTAGCACTCTTCAAGAAAAATCTTGATGAGTGGATGGGAAATAGAAAAATACACCCAGGGATCACTTATGTGGCTATGCTCGACATGGGTACAGGAAAATAACTTTCTTGGGTGGAATATGCCAGGGAACCTTGTTGGCTAGGCTTACGTAGGCCCTTTGGCCAATAGCCTAGTACTTACCTATGAACCTATGAACTGAATGAAAAGCACAGCGTTATGCATGTGCACATCTATCTGGACTAAGGACATCTTCATAATGATAAAAGTTTCAACATAAATAAATAGGTTTGATTGTTTTTTAATACAAGGTGAGTTGTTTTGGCCTGTAGGTCACCACCAATGGCTGGTTGGCTTGCTAGTTGTTGCTAAAGCACCTACCAAGGGGAGAAAATGCTGAGAGAAGAAAAGGAGCCACTTTTGTGATTTTAACTATTTTCTTCTGATTTTGTGTTAAGTTTTACTGCTTTGCCATCTACTTTTTGGCAATTTCTGGCTTGCTAAAGTTTATATCTGTAACAGTAACAGTACTTGGAACACATCTAGAGCCTGTTTACTGCATTTCCTGTGTTGCACTTAATTTAAAATCGTTTTTTTCTCTAAAAACTGCATTTTACTTGATTTTGGGCTAGCACTCAAGTGTGGGGTCATTTATTGCACTGTTGTGATTATTTTGCTGCTTGTGTATCTCTGCTACCTTTAAACTACAACAAAAAGAAAAAAAAATCTTGCTTTTTTCCCACTTTCTGAAAGTTAAGAAAGTTCAGTTACAGATTTGCTGTTCTGAACTGTTTGGAAGTTTCTAGAAGGTCAGTGCTTACTTGGGCTAAAGGGACGTCTCTGTGTTCACCAGTGGGAGTGGTTAACACTGAACAGCCTGCTTGTCCCTGGGTTTTATTGGCCATTTTGGGTAAATTCTAAACTCCTTGATCTGTCTCTCTTAAAACCCAGCTGCCTCGTGGTTTTGGTGCCTTTTCAGGTTTGCTAGTTGTTGCTGAAGCACCTACCAAGGGGAGAAAATGCTGTGAGAAGAAAAGGAGCCACTTATGTGATTTTAAGTATATTCTTCTGATTTTTTGTTAAGTTTTACTGCTTTGCCGGCTACTTTTTGTCATTTTCCGGCTTGCTAAATTTGATATCTGTAACAGTAACAGTACTTGGAACACATCTAGAGCCTGTTTACTGCATTTCCTGTGTTGCACTTAATTTAAAATCATTTTTTTTCTCTTAAAACTGCATTTTACCTGATTTTGGCCTAGCACTCAAATGTGGGGTCATTTATTGCACTGTTGTGATTATTTTGCTGCTTGTGTATCTCTGCTACCTTTAAAGTACACCAAAAAAAAAATCTTGCTTTTTTCCCCACTTTCTGAAAGTTAAGAAAGTTCAGTTACAGATTTGCTGTTCTGAACTGTTTGGAAGTTTCTAGAAGGCCAGTGCTTGCTTGGGCTAAAGGGGAGTCTCTGTGTTCACCAGTGGGAGTGGTTAACACTGAACAGCCTGCCTGTCCCTGGAGGAGTGGTTACTACCTAGAAGCTGTAGTTTTATTGGCCGTTTTGGGTCAATTCTAAACTCTTTGATCTGTCTCTCTTAAAACTCAGATGCCTCGTGGTTTTGGCATCTTTTCAGGCTTGCTAGTTGTTGCTGAAGCACCAACCAAGGGGAGAAAATGCTGAGAGAAGAAAAGGGGCCACTTTTGTGATTTTAAGTAATTTCTTCTGATTTTTTATTAAGTTTTACTGCTTTGCCGCCTACTTTTGGGCATTTTCCGGCTTGCTAAAGTTTATATCTGTAACAGTAACAGTACTTGGAACACATCTAGAGCCTGTTTACTGCATTTCCTGTGTCGCACTTAATTTAAAATCGTTTTTTTCTCTAAAAACTGCATTTTACCTGATTTTGGCCTAGCACTCAAGTGTGAGGTCATTTATTGCACAGTTGTGATTATTTTGCTGCTTGTGTATCTCTGCTACCTTTAAACTACAACAAAAAGAAAAAAAAACAAAAAAATCTTGCTTTTTTCCCACTTTCTGAAAGTTAAGAAAGTTCAGTTACAGATTTGCTGTTCTGAACTGTTTGGACGTTTCTAGAAGGCCAGTGCTTGCTTGGGCTAAAGGGGAGTCTCTGTGTTCACCAGTGGGAGTGGTTAACACTGAACAGCCTGCCTCTCCTCCAGGGACAGGCAGGCTGTTAACACTGAACAGCCTGCCTGTCCCTGGAGGAGTGGTTACTACGTAGAAGCTGTAATTTTATTGGCCATTTTGGGTCAATTCTAAACTCCTTGATCTCTCTCTCAAAACCCGGCTGCCTCATGGTTGTGGTGTCTTTTCAGGCTTGCTAGTTGTTGCTGAAGCACCTACCAAGGGGAGAAAACACTGAGAGAAGAAAAGGAGCCACTTTTGTGATTTTAAGTATTTTCTTCTGATTTTTTGTTAAGTTTTACTGCTTTGCCGCCTACTTTTTGGCATTTTCCAGCTTGCTAAAGTTTATATCTGTAACAGTAACAGTACTTAGAACACATCTAGACCCTGTTTACTGCATTTCCTGTGTTTCACTTAATTTAAAATTGTTTCTTTCTCTAAAAACTGCATTTTACCTGATTTTGGCCTAGCACTCAAGTGTGGGGTCATTTATTGCCTGTGCTGATTATTTTGCTGCTTGTGTATCTCTGCTAACTTTAAACTACACCAAAAAGAAAAAAAAAATTTGCTTTTTTCCCACTTTCTGAAAGTTAAGAAAGTTCAGTTACAAATTTGCTGTTCTGAACTGTTTGGAAGTTTGGAAGTTCCTAGAAGGCCAGTGCTTGCTTGGGCTAAAGGGAAGTCTCTGTGTTCACCGGTGGGAGTGGTTAACACTGAACAGCCTGCCTGTCCCTGGAGGAGTGGTTACTGCCTAGAAGCTGTAGTTTTATTGGCCATTTTGGGTCAATTCTAAACTCCTTGATCTCTCTCTCTTAAAACCCTACAACTCTCTTTTTGTGCGGTTTTGCGCACTGAGCAGCATCGGGCAGTGCCGCCTAAACAGGTTTAAACTATTCCAGGCTCCACAAAGTCTGCTCTTCACGTTTTCCCTTAGAACTGTTCAAACTGTCAAAGTAATCACTCTATTCTCATTCTAAAGCCCTGCACTTGCTCAGCTCTTATAAGGAAACACTAACTAAAGCACTACACCCTCCTTGACTTCTCATAAGTATTAGGCTCCCGATTGGTCCTTCCTGATCAAGTGAAAATTCAGTTCCTTTCCCTAATTTGATCAGTAAAAAAAAACAGTTCCCTATACTAATCTGGTATGTCCAAGGGTCAGTTTCAAGGTTAATCTCCAGTCCAGCTGGTGAATCTGGGAAATTTGAGGCAATGTTACAATTGCCTTATGTACACAGACAACCCTCTCCTCCTTCCAACAAACTCTAATACATGTGAGAGATGCAGTTGCACAGCCAAACTGGAGGCAGAGCTCTCTCAACCCAAGACTGGCACAGTCAGTCAGGAGGAAAAGGTAACCACCCACACCACAAATCCAGTCTCACACAGACCTATTGCATGTGCATACCCAACACATAAACACACAAAAACATACTCAGAGGCTCTAAATAAAAATCTGCCTAAACAGCAAAGACCTCCTAAGCAGATATCCAAGCAACAGCCACCCCTCAACAATACCCACGAATCACATATCTCACAAAATCAGTGTGCCTCACAGTCACAGCCCTTAAGGCCAAACAACACACCAAATGCACTTGTTATAGGGGACTTTATTGCCCGGCACACTGACATCCCGCTCACCAGACTGAACAAGGAGAAGGTCACTGTAAGCTGCCTGACGGGTTCCAGGATCTGCCACATAATGCAAGCACTCAGGTCACTCCAAAGCAAGTACAAGTATGACTTCATCATTGTCCATGCTGGTGTGAATGACCTGAGACGTACCTCCCTGGACTACATGAAAAGAGACATAGAGGAGCTCTCTGACCATGTAGCCCATGCTGGTATGACCCTGACCTTGAGTAGCATCTTGCCCTCACCAAGAATGATGCCACAGTATAAAGACAAAATGATCAGTTTCAACAATTAGCTAAAGTATTGGTGTCATTCAAAGGGGATCCAGTGTCTGTCAGCCTGGGATGACATGCTCGACAGGCCACATTGCTTCGCTAGGGACGGCTTGCACCTGTCACCCTTAGGCTTTCGTATACTGGCCAAGGCTATTGCCACCCCCATAGTGCCTTTTTTAGGCAAGGCTCAAAGGACAAACCCACCTCCATAGACAAACCAAGGATAAAAAAAACTAAAGGTAATGCTACTCAATGCCAGAAGTCTAAACCTCAAGATGCACACACTCGAGGCTCTCCTCAGTATGGAGAAAATCAATGTCTGTGCAGTAACAGAAACCTGGTTCAAGGCTCCTGAGAGCCTCCCAGCACTACCAGGTTATAACTCATACCATGCGTTTCAGCCCCAAAACTTGGACCAAAGGACAAAAGGAGGGGGAGTATCAAAGATACCTACACCTCCAGGTTAGTGGCACTGCATGAAGCATCAGAAACCATTCATGTGCAACTAACAGCAGGCAAAACTGCCTTTCAGTTTGTAACCTGCTACAGAACACCCTCTCTATTACAGGAACCCCACTTGGCATTCCTGAGAACACTGGAGAATATGAAGGTCTCTCCAAACACTATGTTATTGGGTGACTTCAACTACCCAAACATTGACTGGGAAAACTACTCAAGTCCAAACACCCTCGCCCAATGGTTCCTTGAATTTATAAACTCTAACTCAATGGAACAACTGGTCACCACTCCCACAAGAGGGAACAACATATTGGACCTGATCTTCACCAACATGGGGACTCTATGTTCCACACCAGAGGTAAACCCCTCATTGGTAAGATCAGACCATAAACAAATTTCCCTGGACATGCATATTCCATCCCCACCCCCAGCAAAGGAAACCACTGTAAAGAATTTCTCAAAAGCCAACTTTGCACTTCTCAAGGCTGAGGTGGAGTCCTTCAAAGCCCGTGGGCCAGAGGATAATACAGCCCAATCCGCAGAATCCTTTACAAATGCATTCTATGAGCACCTGCAGGAATGCATGGATCATGCTATCCCAAATAAAACCAAGACTCACTCCTCCAAAAACAGGAGACCGGTCTGGTGGACCCTGGCCATAAATAAACTATACAACAGAAGGAGGAAGCTACTACATGACAGAGCAAAATCCCAAAAAGGGAAGGCATCTCTGATCAGTATTAGCAAGAAACTTCAAGCCCTCATAAAATCGTCAAAGAACAGTTTCGAAAGAAAAATTGCCCTAGACACTAAAGATAATCACAAGGCCTTCTTTAGTTATGTCAGGAACATGGGCAGAAACCCCCAGATATGCTCTGAATTGTTGCATAACGGTACAAAATATACCGAACCTACAGACATAGCCAACATCCTGGCAGACAGATTCAGTGCAAACGTCTCCCCCCCTTCCCCCCCCAAAGGAGCAAATGCCTATCCCAACTGAATGTAACCTCCCTAACATCACAGATGCACAGGTGAAAGCTGCCCTCTCCAAAGCAAAAAACACAGCATCTATGGGACTGGACAGTGTCCCAGGCTGTGTCTTACACGAGCTCCAAGAAGAACTGAACCCCACATTAAGTCACTGTTCAAACTTAGTCTTACTACAGGATATGTACTCAAAGAATGGCGTACAGCTACAGTGGTCCCACTCCACAAAGGTGGTGCCACAACGGACCCCGGAAACTATCACCCCATAAGACTGACTAGTCTGGTCTGTAAAGCTATGGAGCGTATTATCATGAAACTCATAAACAAAGACATTGGGAGCCTCCAGACACTGGACCTTAACCAGTTCAGCTTTGCTAAGGGCAGATCTTTCCTTTTAAACCTAGTTGATTTCTTTGAAACAGTTACCAAAACCATAGATGAGGGCAAGGTAGTGCACACAGCCTACCTGGACCGCACAAAAGCCTTCAACACAATACCCCACTCGGGCATCATAAATAAGCTTATCAGCTTAAATATCAACCCCTATGTCACAAGATGGGTTGCAAACTGACTCAGAGATAGAACCCACATGATCAGAATCGCAGGTGCCATGTCCGAATCCAAACCAGTTACAAGTGGCATCCCACAGGGCTCAGTTCTGGGACCTATCTTGTTTGGTATATACTTCTCTGAGGTTCAGGCTAACACGAGGGGATTATGGCTGACAAAGTTCGCAGATGACTGCAAACTGGGGGCCATAATTGAATCTCCAGCTCACACAAGCATTCTCCAAAAGGGTCTCACAGAGATAGATGCTTGGTGCCAGAGCCACGGCCTCAAGCTAAATGCTAAAAAGTGCATAGTCATCCCCTTTGGGAAAAACAAGGTGCCCACAAATTACCACATAGGTGGTTATCCATTAAGTATGGAAGAAGTAATTAGAGATTTGGGGACCAACGTAGATAGTAATCTCTCCTTTGATAATCACATTGCCAAAATGGTTAGAACGACCTTCTATATAGCCCACCTTATCACGAAAGGGTTCTCATCTAGATCAAAAGAGGTCATTGTGCCCCTCTACTCATCACTCATCAGGCCCATAATTGAATACAATGCCCCTTTTGGGATGTACCTTACCCGACACCTGCAGCAACTGGATAGACCTCAAAAGTACCTCACCAAGAAGATCATGGGCTACAAACAGATGTCCTATGCAGCTTAACTAAAGAAACTCCAGCTCTACTCAGTTGCTTACCGCCTTCTCAGAGGTGATCTATGCCTGACATACAAAGCCATGTCAAACCCAGAATTAATGGACATGCTCCACCTCAAAAAATCCAAGTCCCTTAGAGCTACATGCTCCAGGGACCTAAAGCTTAGCACAAAAATAAATAGGACATGCTGGAGGGACAGATTCATTTTCCAGAGGCTCCCCTCACTCTGGAATAGAATCCCAAATCATGTTAGACATAGCCCCTCGCTGACCCTCTTCAAGCAAAATCTTGATGCGTGGATGGGAAATCGCAAATTCACCCCTGGGATCTCTTCTGTGTCCCTGCTAGACAGAGGCACAGTAAACTAATCTTAAAAGGGTACCTTCTGTGACCTACTTTACAGAGGCACAGTAGGCTAATCTAATAGGGAGGTGGAAGCCAAATACACTCTGGCTAGGCTTATAAATGCCCTAAGGCAGATAACCTAGTATCTACCTATGAACCTATGAACATGAAGGGGGTGCTGCTGGCTAGCAACTTGGGTGATAGGTCTGGGGAACCAATGTGAGGCATTCTTTGACTGAGGTCTGTCATTAAGAGTATCGTCCATCACACGTAGCTCTTACCTTCAGTTCATTAACCATCTCCTTAAGCAGGTTGAACAGAAAGTAATTTTCTACTTCATGTCATTGCCTTATTATTACTAGTGCTACATTTATATCTCATTATTGCTTTTACTGTAAAATGAAATTCTGTATCTGTGGGTGATATATTAGCTGATGGTGATACATTCATTGCATCATTCATCTATCCTTTATAGAGCAGTGTTTTTTTTTTCTGTGACTAAAATATTGCTCCATCTCCTCTCTTTTTTCCAACCATTATAATTCATTATCTGACAGTCACATGAGACTTTACTATCTGTGTAAGCGAACTACTAGATCTAGGATTATCAAGTATTTTTTTTTTATCTCAAATTTTGATTAATTAGTTAACCAGTTGAATGACCTGTTGGCCTTATGACTCTTTTCGGCCAAGTGCAAGTCCAAAATGCAAGGTTGCGTGCAAGATATCTATCTATCTGCATCAGTACATATATCTCAATATGTGTGTATGTATCTATATTTATCTCTCTCTCTTTATATATATATATATATATATATATATATATATATATATATATATATATATATGGGTCCACTCCAGGATCTTCGCTAACCTTGTGACTGAATAGGAGAACAGACATGTTTTTAATAGTGACTTTAAGCACCATTTTACCCTTTATGTATGTTTCTTGGATGATGTTTCTATCCTATGGAAGGGTGAGAAGGATGCAATTATTAGTTTTGTTAGTTATTTGAATAGTATTTGTCCCTATTTTAAGTTTACATATTCATTCAGTGACACTGGCTTGTCTTATTTAGGCACATACATTTCACACACATCCTCAGGTTTTAAATCTAATATACATACTTGGGCTTCAAACCAGTTGTTTTACATTAAGAAGGTTATTTGAACTGCTTCTTACTGAAATTGGTACACCTTGTTTGCTGTAGCATAGACTAGATCCAGGCCTGCTGA
Source organism: Protopterus annectens (assembly GCF_019279795.1). Lineage (NCBI taxonomy): Eukaryota > Metazoa > Chordata > Ceratodontiformes > Protopteridae > Protopterus > Protopterus annectens. The sequence goes on along the minus strand of NC_056738.1, from coordinate 554,571,893 downwards.
ATCTAGCTTTGTTTGTATAACTTGAGCACTAATCCAGGCATTCTTTAAAGTATTCAATTGTATTTATTACTGCTTGGTAGTAACTTGATTAAAGTGTAGCTATCATTCTAAGTCTTTTGGATTAAGCACTTGGGCTTCAGACCAGTTGTTTTACATTAGGAAGGTTTGTGGCCTGCACTGTGGTGGCAGGACAGGTAGCTTACATCCTTCTAAGTTGGGAACTGCTGATTGAGGGCTCAGTGTCTGTTATTCTAAAAGTGTATTAGTTCTGGTTTAAGCACTTGGGCTTCAGGCCAGTTATTTTACATTAAGAAGGTTTGTGGTCTGCACTCTTGTGGGATGAGAGGCTGGACTCTGCCCTTCTGAGCTGGGAATTTCTGGTTAAAGGCTTATAGTGCCTGCATATTTGAACTGTTTCTTACTGAAATTGGTACACCTTGTTTGCTGTAGCATAGACTAGATACAGGCCTGCTGAATCTAGCTTTGTTTGTATACTTGTTGTTTGTTTGCTTGTTATTTCCCTGAAATGCTAATTCCACCTAAAACACGGCTTTTCAGTGCTTCTGTGGATCCCTAGTGATATTTGCATTGCTTACTGTACTTATTTCCTTGTTTCACTTGAAAGAAAGTTACTGTTTGTCGTTTTTGCATTTAAGTTACCTGTAACACATTGCATTTAAGTTACCCGGCACTTGCTCACTAAAGCAATTATATAAGTCAGCACTAAAAAATTAAAAGCACTACCCCCTCACAAACTCCCCTTGAGTACCTTGTTCTCCATTGGCCCTTTTTTTCAATTATAAAGGAATTCCCAATACTATTCTAGCATGTCCAAAGGTCAGTTGTCAATCTCCTCTCCGGTCCAGCTGGTGAATCTGGGAATCTTGAGGCAATGTTACAACTGCCTCATGTACACAGACAACCCTATCCTCCTCCCAACAAATTCCAACACATGTGAGAGATGCAACCATATAGCCAAATTGGCGGCTAAGCTCTCTCAACTCAGTACTGGCGTAACCAGTCAGGAGGAGAAGGAAACCACACTCACTACAATTCCAGTCTCACATAGACCTACCACGACAGCAAATCAAACACATAAACACACAAAAACATACTCGGAGGCTGTAAATAAAAATCTGCCTAAGCAGCAGAGACCTCCAAAGCAGACACCCAAGCAACCGTTACCCCAAAACAAAACACATGCAACACATAGCTCACAAAGCCAGTGTGCCGAACAGTCACAGCCCTTAAGGCTAAACAACACACCTGGTACACTTGTAATAGGTGACTCTATCATCAGGCACACTGATGTCCTGCTCACCAGGCTAAACAAGGAGAAGGTCACGGTGAGCTGCCTGTCGGGCGTTAGAATCCACCACATAACACAAGCACATAGGTCACTACATGGCAAGTACAAATATGACTCGGTCATTGTCCATGCTGGTGTGAATGACCTGAGACGTACCTCCCTGGACTACATGAAAAGAGACACAGAGGAGCTCTCTGAGTATGTAGCCCAGGCCGGTATGACCCTGACCTTGAGTAGCATCTTACCCTCATCAAGAGTGATGCCACAATATGAAGACAAGATGATCAATTTCAACAATTGTCTTAAGTATTGGTGTCATTCAAAGGGGATCCAATGCCTGTCAGCCTGGGATGACATGCTCGACAAGCCATGATGATTCTCTAGGGACGGCTTGCGCCTGTCACCCCTGGGCTTTTGGATATTGGCAAAGGCTCTTGCTTCCCCCATAGTGCCTTTTTTAGGCAAGACTCAAAAGACAAACCCACCTCCATAGGTATCACAAGGGATAAGAAACTAAGAGTAATGCTACTCAATGCCAGAAGTCTAAACCTCAAGATGCATGCACTCAAAACTCTCCTTAGCATGGAAAACATTGATATCTGTGCAGTAACAGAAACCTGGTTCAAGGCTCCCAAGAGCACCCCAGCACTACCAGGTTATACCTCATGCCATGCTTTTCGGCCCCAAAACTTGGACTGAACCACAAAAGGAGGGGGAGTATCAATATTCGTCAAAGATATCCACACCTCCAGGTTGGTGGCACAGCACAAAGCATCAGAGACTATCCATGTGCAACTAACAGTGGGTAAAACTGGCTTCCAGTTTATAGCCTGCTACAGACCACCCTCCCAAACCCAGGAACCCCACTTGGCCTTCCTGAGAACACTTGAAAATATGAAGGTCTCTCCAAACACCATTATATTGGGCGACTTCAACTACCCAAACATAGACTGGGAGCATTACTCTAGCTCCAACACCCTAGTCCAAAGGTTCCTAGAATTTATAAACTCAAATGCTATGGAACAACTTGTTACCACTCCCACAAGAGGGGAAAATATACTGGACCTGATCATCACCAACATGGGGACTCTATGCTCTAGACCAGAAGTGTATCCCTCACTGGTAAGATCATACCATAAACTAATCTCACTGGATATTCACATCCCAACCCCACCCCCTGCCCAGAAAACCAGAGAGAAAAACTTCTCTAAAGCAAATTTCACACTCCTCAAAACTGAGGTGGAATCCTTCAAAGCCCCCTAGCCTGTGGAAAATACGGCACAGACCACAGAATCCTTTATAAACGCATTCTATGAACACCTTCAGGAATGCATGGATCATGCAATCCCAAATAAAACCAAGACCCAATCCTCCAAAGGCAGATGTCCTGTCTGGTGGACCCCAGCCATAAACAAACTATACAATAGAAGGAGGAAGCTACTACATGATAGAGCAAAATCCCAAAAAGGGAAGGCATCTCTGATCAGTATTAGCAAAAAACTACAGGCACTCATAAAATCGTCTAAGGCCAGCTTTGAGAGAAAAATTGTACAGGACACTAAGGATAATCACAAGGCTTTCTTTAGTTATGTTAGGAACCTGGGTGGGAATTCCCAGGTATGCTCAGAATTACTCCAAAATGACAAAAAATACATCGAACCCACAGACATTGCCAACATCCTAGCTGACAGGTTCAGTGCAAACTCCCCCCCCTCCCCACCAAAAGGGCAAATATCTATCCCAGCAGAGTGCTGCCCTCCTGACATCTCAGATGCTCAGATAAGAGCCGCACTCTCCAAAGCAAAAAACACAGCATCAATGGGACCAGACAGTGTCCCGGGCTGCGTCCTACATGAACTTCAAGAAGAGCTAAACCCAAACATAAAACTACTGTTCAATCTCAGCCTTACTACAGGATATGTACCCAAAGAGTGGCGTACAGCAACAGTGGTCCCTCTCCACAAAGGTGGTGCCTCAACAGATCCTGGAAACTATTGCCACATAAGCCTGACTAGCTTGGTCTGCAAAGCTATGGAAAGGACCATCATGGACCTCATAAATAAAAATATTGGGGACCTACAGACACTGGATCCTACCCAGTTCGGCTTTGTTAAGGGCAGATCCTGCCTCTTAAACCTGGTCGATTTTATTGAAACAGTCACCAAGGCCATTGACGAGGGGAAGGTGGTCCAAACAGCCTACCTGGACCTTGCAAAAGCCTTCGATACAATACCCCACTCAGGCATTATAGATAAGCTCACCAGCTTAAATATAAACCCCTATGTCACTAGATGGGTTGCAAACTGGCTCGAGGACAGAACCCACATGGTTAGAATTGCTGGAGCCATGTCAGACTCCAAACCAGTTACAAGTGGCGTCCCACAAGGCTCAGTCCTGGGAACTCTCTTCGGTATATATTTCTCGGAGGTACAGGCCAACATGGAAGGACTGTGGCTGACCAAGTTTGCAGATGACTGCAAACTGGGCACCATAATCGACTCTCCAGCCGACACAAGCATCCTCCAAAAGGGCCTCATAGAAACAGACAACTGGTGCCAGAGCCATGGCCTCAAGCTAAATGCCAAAAAGTGTATAGTCATCCCCTTTGGCAAAAACAAAGTGCCCACAAATTACCACATAGGTGGTAATCCATTAAGTACAGAAGAAGTAATTAGGGACCTGGGGACCCAAGTTGATAGCAATCTCTCATTTGACAACCACGTGGCCAAAGTGGTTAGAAAAACATTTTATATAGCCCAACTAATCATGAAGGGATTCACATCTAGGTCAGGGGAGGTCATCGTTTCATAGTTTAGTTTCATAGTATAGTACTAGGCTATCTGCCCTGGGGCATTTGTAAGCCTAGCCATAGTGATGTGGCTTTTGCTACCCCATGAAATGGTGCAAGAATGTACAGAATAAATCTAGAATACTGTGCCTCTGTCTAGTAGTGACACAATGAAGGTCCCCTTATATAATAGAATTAGTTTACTGTGCCCCTGTCTAGCAGTGACCCAGATGTGACCCCTGGGGTAAATTTTCGATCTCCCATCCACTCATCAAGATTTCTCTTGAAGAGAGATAGTGAGGGGCTCTGCCTAATATGAACTGGGATCCTATTCCAAAGCATGGGAAGCCTTTGGGTTATGAATCTATCCCTCCAGCATGTCCTATTCATACTTGTGCCGAGGTTTAAGTCTTTAGCTCTCGTGGTCCTGATGGATTTGGATTTTTTGAGGTGGAGCATGTCCATCAAATCCTGATTGGACATGGCCTTGTACGTCAGGCAGAGATCACCCCTGAGCAGGCGGTATGCCACTGAATAGAGCTGAAGTTTCTTTAGTCTGGCGGAATAAGACATATGTTGGAGACCCTTGATCCTTTTGGTGAGGTACTTCTGTGGTCTCTCCAGCTGTTGCAAGTGCCGGGTGAGGTACATACCAAATGGGGCATTGTACTCAATCATGGGTCTGATGAGGGAGGAATATAAGAGTACAATGACATCCTTGGATCTGGATGTGAATCCCTTCATGATGAGGTGTGCAAGGTAGAATGTTTTTCTAACCACTTTGGCAACATGGGTGTCAAATGAGAGGTCGCTGTCTACTTGGGTCTCTAGGTCTCTGATTACTTTTTCTGTACTCAGTGGGTTGCTGTCTATGTGATAATTTGTGGGTACTTTGTTTTTTCCAAAAGGGATGACTATACATTTTTTGGCATTTAGTTTAAAGCCGTGACTACGGCACCAGTTGTCCGTTTCAGTGACGCCTTTTTGTAGGATGTGTGTGTCAGCTGGTGTATCAACTATGGCATCTAGTTTGCAGTCATCTGCGAACTTTGTCAGCCACAGCCCTCCCATGTTTGCTTTAACATCTGAGAAATAAATGCTGAACAAGAGGGGTCCCAGGACAGATCCCTGTGGGACACCACTTGTGACTGGCTTTGAGTCTGACATTGCTCCAGTGATTTTAACTTTATGGCTTCTGTCCTTTAGCCAGTTTGCAACCCATCTAGTGACATAGGGGTTTACTTTTAAGCTGTTTAGCTTATCTATGATGCCTAAGTGGGGTATTGTGTTGAAGGCTTTAGCCAAGTCCAGGTATGCTGTATGGACTGCTTTGCCCTCATCAATGGCTCTAGTGACTGTTTCTAAAAAGTCAACCAGGTTTAAAAGGCAGGATCTGCCCTTCACAAAGCCGAACTGGGTGGGGTCAGGTGTCTGTAGGTCCCCTATGTCTCTGTTTATGAGTTCCATAATGATTCTTTCCATAGCTTTGCAGACCAGGCTAGTTAAGCTTATGGGGCAGTAGTTTCCAGGGTCTGTAGAGGCACCCCCCCCCTTTTGGAGTGGGACCACTGTTGCTGTACGCCAGTGTACAGGTACATAACCCGAAGTAAAGCTAAGATTAAATAGCATTTTTATGTGTGGGTTTAGCTCCTCTTGGAGTTCTCGTAACACGCACCCCGGGATACCATCAGGTCCCATTGATGCTGTGTTTTTTGCTTTGTTTAGGGCGGTTCTCACTTAGACATCTGAGATGACAGGGAGATTACATTCAGCTGGGATAAGTATTTCTTCTTTTGGGGGTGAAGGAGGCAAGAAGTTTGCACTGAACCTGTCAGCCAGAATGTTAGCAATATCTGTGGGTTCAGTGTATTTTTTGTTGTTGTGAACCAACTCAGAGCATATCTGAGGGTTTCCGCCCAGGTTTCTAACATAGCTGAAGAAGGCTTTGTAGTTATCTTTAGTGTCCTTAGCTATTTTTCTCTCAAAGTTTGCCTTGGATGTTTTTATGAGAGAACATACTTTTCTGCTAATGTTGATCAGAGACGTCTTCCCTTCATGGGATTTCGCTCTAATGTGCAGTAGCTTCCTTCTTTTGTTATACAATTTGTTTATGGCTGAGGTCCACCAGACAGGACGCTTACATTTGGTGGAGAGGGACTTGGATTTGTTTGGGATTGCATGATCCATGCATTCCTGGATATGTCCATAGAAAGCATTCGTGAAGGATTCGGCATTGTGGGATGTGGTATCTACTGGCACAGTGGGCTTAAAGGATACCATCTCCTTCTTAAGAAGAGTGAAGTCTGCTTTTGAGAAGTTTTTCACTGTGGTCTTTTGTGCTGGGGGTGGAGGTGGGATATGTATATCCAGGATGATTAGTTTGTGGTCAGATCTCACTAGTGAGGGGTATACTTCCGGTGTGGACCATTTTGTGCCCATGTTTGTGATGATCAGGTCTAGTATATTTTCTCCCCTAGTGGGAGAGGTGACTAGTTGTTCCAGTGCATTTGAATTTATGAAATCCAGGAACCTTTGAGCTAGGGTATTAGGGCTAGAATAATGTACCCAATCTATGTTTGGGTAGTTGAAGTCTCCCAGTATGATGGTATTTTGTGATATAGTCATATCCTCCAATGTCTTCAGGAAGGCTGAGTGGGGTTCTTGAGATTGGGAGGGTGGTCTGTAACATGCTACCAGTTGCATAGCAGTTTTGCCTATGGTTAGTTGCACCTGTATGGTCTCTGTTGCTTCATGTGTTGCTACTAACCTGGAGGTGTGGGTGTCCTTTATGAATATGGACCCTCCCCCTCCCTTTGTGGTTCGGCCCGGGTTTTGGGGCCAAAAAGCATGATACGAGGTATAGCCTGGTAGCACTGGGGTGCTCTCAGGAGCCTTGAACCAGGTTTCAGTTACTGTACAGACGTTGATGTTCTCCATGCTGAGGAGTGCATCAAGTGCCTGCATCTTGAGATTTAGACTTCTGGCGTTGAGCAGCATTACCCTTAGTTTTTTTCCATTTTCGTTTTCTAAGGAGGTGGGTTTGTCTTTTGAGCCTTGCCTAAAAAAGGCATTATGGGGGTGGCAAAAGCCTTAGCCAATATCCGGAAGCCCAGTGGTGACAGGTGTAAGCCATCCCTTGCGAAGCAGCTTGGCTTGTCCAACATATCATCCCAGGCAGACAGATATTGGATCCCCTTAGAATGACACCAGTACTCGAGCTAATTGTTAAAGCAGATCATCTTGTCCTTGTATCGTGGTATCATTCTTGGTGAGGGCAAGATGCTGCTCAGGGTCAGGGTCATACCAGCCTGGGCTACATAATAGGAGAGCTCCGCTATGTCTCTTTTCATGTAGTCCAGGGAGGTACGTCTCAGGTCATTCACACCAGCATGGACAATGACGGAGTCATATTTGTACTTGCTTTGGAGTGACCTGAGTGCGTGTGTTATGTGGCGGATCCTAGCCCCCGATAGACAGCACACAGTCACCTTCTCCTTGTTCAGCCTGGTCAGTGGGACATCAGTGTGTCTGACTATGGAGTCACCTATTACTAGTGTATCAGGCAAGGTGTTTGGCCTTAAGGGCTGCGATTGGTCGACACACTGATTTATTGAAGTATGTGTTGCATGTGTTTTGTTTTGAGGTGGTGGATTTTTGGATGTCTGCTTTGGGAGCCTCTGTTGTTTTGGTAAGTTTTTTATTAGAGCCTCCGAGTATGTCTTTGTGTTTTTATGTGTTTGGTTTGCAGTTGTGGTAGGTCTATGTGGGACTGGGATTGTTGTGTGTGTGTGTGGTTGCCATCTCCTCCTGTCTGGTCATGCCAGCCCTGAGTTGAGAGAGTTCAGCCTCTAGTTTGGCTATATAGTTGCATCTCTCACATGTAATTGTGTTTGTTGGGAGGAGGAGAGGGTTGTCTGTGTACATGAGACAATTGTAGCATTGTCTCAAGATGCCCAGATTGTCCAGCTGAACTGGAGACGACACCAGTAATCTACCACATGCTAGAACAGTATAAGTGGGTGGTATACCTTTAAGGGTGGTGGGTATTCACAGGGGTGATAAGTAGATGTAGTGCTTTACTTAGTACGAGAGTGCTTACTTAGTAGAGAAGTATTGAGAACAAGTGCTAGGCTTATAATACAGTGAGTAGTCTG
>NC_056738.1:554541142-554558642 GCF_019279795.1 Protopterus annectens | reverse complement strand
AGGCCTGGCAAGCTGGTACATAAAAATCAATTGCCAATCATTAGCAGACCGGAGTTCTGCTGTGGCGACCCCTAACTGGGAAAAGCCGAAAGACACAAACAAACAAACAATATAAATATATATATATATATATATAAATATATATATATATATATATATAAAACTCTATGGATTTTGTACATGGTTGTTAAAAATGTTATACATAGTTATAAGGTTTTATACTGCAGTGTTTTTTTTAATTTATTTATTTTATTTATTTATTTTATTTTACATTTGTTGACCGGGCTAGTCCAGCTGGATACATAGCCATTTTCAGCAGAGACCCGGGGAGAAAAGCTCCTCGAAAGTACAGTACAATATTATACATAAAACAAAACAAAAACAACAAAAACAATTCAAAGTTTAACAGGTGAAAGTACAGTACAAAATTAAGGTATTTGATACATGAAAAATCATATAGATGTAAGTAGATTAGAATATAAGGAAATATGTTCAGTTAACAACACATTTGATTGTAGAATCTTATGTCAAGTATCTTTTGTTAACATAGTAGGCAGACTGAAATCCATATTTGGAATATAGAAAGAGAGTCTAATCAATTAAAAGGCCAGTGATAATTCTGGTTTTCATTAGGCAGTTAGTGTATACAGTAATTAAGACAGATAACTTAGTGAAAAAAAAAAGACGTGAGTTTAGTCTGGGTTCAGACAGGTGCACAACCAATGTGATTTGAGGTAAGTTTTAAGCCTGATTTTAAATTGTGTTAGTAAAGATAGGGAGGTCAGGTCGCTGGGGAGAGAGTTCCAGGTTTTACCCACAGTATTAGTGAACAGAGATTCCCCTGCCTTATTGTAGGTTTTGCCTATTTGTACTAGAAGTTTATTAGATGAGCGTAGGGTCTTAAGGTTGCTGTAGGGGGTGATAAGGTTGGTAAGAATTGGTGTGTTGTTAGGTTGATACAGGATTTTATAGACACATGTTAATTGTTTAAGTAGAAGTAGATTTGGTAACTCTAGCCAACCTAGTTTTTCATAATTAATACAGTGATGGGTTCTGAATGTAGAGCCTGTGACAAATCTAGCAATATTGTTGTAGGGGACAGCCAGTTTGTTTATGTTGTTCTTTGAGAGGTTAGTATATACAGGGGAGGCATAGAGGAGGGTAGAGATTAAGTGGGTTTGGGCAATAGTAGATCTTGCTAGTGGGGTAAGAAAGGATTTGATTCTATAGAGGGAGCCTATTTTTTTGTTGACTGTTTTTATGGTATTATTAATGTGACTATCAAAGTTAAGGTTATTGTCAATTAGAGCCCCTAGGGATTTTGTGGTAGAGTCTGGAGATATGATAGTTCCATTGTTTAATGTGACAGTAAAGTGTAGAGGCATGGCCCTGTGGGTGGGAGTAAAAAGTAGGAGTTTGTTTTTTTTTGGGGTTCAGGATGAGGCACTGATGTTGTAGATATTCCTCAACTATGTTGAACACTTTTTGGGTGAGAGATTGAAGGACTGTTGGAGTTGGGGCTGAGCCTATTAATGTGGAGTCATTGGCATATTGTATTATGGAAGCTTGAGGAATAACAGTATGCAGGTCGTTGATGAAAATAGAGAATAGAAGGGGTCCAAGTATAGAGCCTTGGGGGACACCTAGTGCAATGGAGAGATGGGGAGATAAGTTGTTCTCCCACATAACTGCTTGTTGCCTATTGCTTAAGTAGGATTGAAACCATTGTATAGTGAGTTCATCAAGAGATAGGTTTTTCAGTATGTTTATGAGAAGTTGGTGGTTAACCATATTGAAGGCTTTAGATAGATCAATAAAGAGGGCTGTGGACAGGGTGTTGTTATTGCAATTTTTGTTTATGCAGTCGGATAAGGATAAAAGGGCAGTAGTAGTACTGTGAAATGGCCTGAAGCCATGTTGGCAGTTAGCTAATAAGTTATCTATTAGGTGTTTTAACAGTTGCTTATGAATGCATTTCTCCATGATTTTTGCCAGTGGAGATAGTATAGCAATAGGTCAGTAGTTGGATAGTTCCCTAGAGTTTCCACCCTTATGAAGAGGGATAATGTGTGCAATTTTCCAAATGGAAGGAATAGTACCTTCAGAGATTGTTCTGTTAATCAGAATGGAGATTGGGTAGGCTATGGCATTTGCAGCTTTTTGTAGATATTCTGCAGAAAGGAGATCTGCTGCAATGGTGGTAGGTTTGAGTTTACGTAAAAGGGTACGGATAATGGATGTAGGGACAGGTATGAAATGAAATGGGGGAGGTAAGGTAGTATTAGGGGGTAACAGAGATGAGCTGTCAGGAGATGGTTGATTGGCAATAGACTGAATAGTCTCAGTGAAGAATGTGTTGAAGGTACTTGCGATTTGCTTTGGATTGTCCTGTTCAGTACCTACAGGGGAGGGAGTGACAGTACAGCCTGGGTTTAAGAGTGTATTTATCCCTGCCCAAAATTGTTGTGGTTTGCTTTGCTGGGTATGTTGGAGTTGAATGTAGTAGTTTCTTTTGTCTGACACTATTGCTTTTTTTGTGTCATTTCTTAGCTGTCTGAACTTTATGTGATCTTCTGGGTTTTTAGTAGTATGCCATTTGGTCCAGACTTTATTTATGAGGAGCATTTTTTGTTTTGTCTCTTTTGAGAGCCAGGGGGAAGGTTTGTTCCTGGTTTTAATGGTCCTTTTTGGAGCATGGAGGTCAAGAATACTTAGGAATTTAGTATTAAAGTAAATTACTGCTTCCTCTAGAATTAAGTTTTTGAGGGGTGACCAGTTGCAAACTTTAAGTTCATTTTGGAAAATATCAGGGTTAACATTTTTATTAGTCCTTATTGTTCTATAGGTAATTGGATTTGGGATATCACTCTTAAGTCTGATTATGAAGGTGAGTGCATGGTCACTTATATCCTCAGGGAGAGTCCCTACTTTGTAACTTTGGTGATGTCTATTTATCAGAATCCAATCTAGGGTGCTTTCATTGTTATTGTGTTTATTGGTCCTTGTGGGGGAGCTTATAGTTTGAGTAAATCCATGTAGGTTAAGATGGGTAGAGGGCTGTTCAGAAGTACAGCTTTTCCAGTTAATATTAAAGTCACCGAGTACTATTGTTTCTTGGGGATAATTGGTTGATAGCCAATTTAGGATATTTTCTAGGATATTAGAGTTATTCCCTGGGGGAAGGTAGATAGCAATAATGTATATAGATTTATGGTTATTGAGTTGAATTTTAGAGATAAGTATTTCTTCATTACTAGTTAGACTGGGTTTAGAGTCGATAGAGGTCACTTATAATCCGGATTTATATAGTATAGCTACTCCACCTCCCTTTTTAGCTATTTGGTCTTCGGTCTTGTCTTAAAATGCTATATCCTGGTGGAATAAATTTGTTGTCTTGTATAGATGGTTTGAGCCAAGTTTCAGTAAGACACAGGATATCAAATGAGTGTACATCCATGAGAGCATGTATTTGAGCAACCTTATTATTTATGCTCCTTATGTTAAGATGGGCTATCAATAGTGAGTTGGGCAGACTGGTAAGGCATTGCATGGTAGTGGGGGTTGCGTTATGGGTCTCTCTAGACTGTATAGAATTTGGGCCTGGATTGGGATGGATATCTCCATCTATTATTGATTGGAGTTGATTTCTAAGTGTAAGTTGCAGATGTTTATATGTTAGGAACAAAGATTTTTTAGCTATTGGCCTATAGTATCTGATGTGAGTTAGTCTGTGATATTTTGCTGATAGGTAGGCTATTGTACTGGGTGTGTTTAAATTACTTTGAGTGTAAGCTAATAGTGTTGAGGAGGTTTGCTTTGTTGGGTAATAAAGGTTTATGTGGTGGAGATGTTCATAAAATGTAAGTAGATAAAGTATAATAAGAGTAGGTATGAAGGGGGAAAGAAGTAGGAGTTTCTGTTGTGGAGAGGTAGATAACAATGACATAGTGGCAGGGTTGTATATAGAGTAATGATTAGATAAGTAAGTTGGATTAATATGTGAGTCTTGCATGCGGAGGTTCTGGCCCTTTAAGGGGTGGGATGTTTTGATTGGTGGTTATTGAAGGGGTGTGGTTTGTGTGAATAAATGTAGGAGCACTGGGGTGGGTGGGAATTGGGGGCAGGGTAGGGGAGCAGAGTGAGCCCGCAGGGCGAACGGAGCGGGATAGAGCCAGTGGAAGACCCCAGGAACAATCAGTGAAGTGCTGACTGCTGAGGTAAGGTGAAGATGTGAATGGAGGAGAGTGAGTAGATGTGAGAATAGAGGAGTAAGCAGGACTGGGATAGCAAAGAAAAGTACAAGCAATATGTATGAAATGTATATGTCAGAACAGTGAGATAGATTTATAGGGCAAATACTAGGAAAAGGATACTATATAGTGGAAGAGGATAAAAGATACAATAAGCTTTCCTAGAGTGATTTCAGGTCTAGGAGTACAGGAGGGGAACAGAACTCAGCAACTTAGATTACTTCTGGGTAATATGATAAGGTTTAGGAGAAAGGATTAGAGTAAAGTGAGGTTGCTGGCTGACCTGGCTAGGGAGCAGTCCTCAGTTACATGGCATTATATAATTTAAGTATAGTATTAACTACAGTAGTTATGACACATACTTTCTTGGTTCCTGTTAATACATGTTAATACATGTTTAATATAGATTCAGGACTTTTATAAAGATTTTATCAACAATATAGTTGCTATTTATTACTTAATATCTGTTTATTCACTTATTTATTTATTCATTTACTCACATAATTTATACATTTTGTATATCCACATACACATCACTTCCTTGTTTTAAGTGATTCAATTTCCTGTGGTTGAATGTTTGTTTGTTTGTGTCTTATGGCTTTTCCCAGTTAGGGGTCGCCACAGCGGGACTCCGGTCCGCTAATGATTGGCAGTAGAGTTTTACGTGCTGGCTTGCCGGGCCTAACACACAACCTTCAATGAAGGAACGCCCATTCACGCATGTCACCACACAGAAGACACTCTAACTGAGAATCGAATGGCCAACATCTAACTGTGAGGCAACAACGCTACCGCAGCACCACCACCGCAGTTAGAAATTGTATAATTACTGCTTATTTGAATCTGATGAAGGCCAGTTAACCTGGCAGAAAGTGCTCATTCATTTGTCTGTGTTACTTAATAAAGTATTTTTTTTGGGAGTCTTTATGGTCTAGGATTTATTGCCTTATTTGCCTGATATCTCAAGAAGTACTCTACACAGTGCCAGTACTTCACTTCAGTGAAATGAGTTTGCAGTAATTTGAGCTTTCAGCGATTTGGTCAGAGTGAATTGAAATTCAGTGAAATGAGCTTTCAATGAAACAAAGTAGACCCACACTTGGTCAACCAAGCAAAACTATAAACCACAACTATTCAAGCACAGATGTGCAAATAACTTCTGTACGTTGTATCTATCAGAAAATGGTCATGATCTCCATTTCCTTGGCATGTAAATGTCCAGTACTCTTCAATGCTCTGGTGTGGTTTGATCCAGATATGATGAGTATTGTACAGAAAGGCATCTCATAAGAATACTTTAAAGCATTGTCAGTGTGTATTCATTATTTAATGAAAAATAAATGCAACCAACAAACCAAATACAGGACAAATGAGTCCAGAACCAGTCGGACAGTCAATTATAATACCAAAAAAATGTTATTCTGTCAAATATTAAAAATGTACCTAAAAATAGTTAAACAATCCACTGCCACAATAAAAAATGAGCGCTTTCATCTCTGACAATTCAGAGACTTTATTAAAGACGATTCAGAGACTTTATCAAAGTGGAAATCAACCAGAGAAGCACCATTAAATAACCCACCACTAGTTAATTCCAAGCAATAATATCATGCAACCAATTAAGCCAACTGAAACACTAGATAGACATATCCTCATAGCACAAATAATGTGTACATAAATATCCATCTTCATAAATGTTAAATAATTAAATATTAAAATATTAAAATTATTAAAATTAAAAAAATAAATTGAACATTCATATAAAACATTCATCCAATGAAACCACTAAAATGTCCACCAATCAAAATGAAACCCATTACCTTTCAAGGGCTTTTAGTTTCAAAAAACATGAAATGGAAAAATGGTTATTTAAGCCAGGCCATTGCAAAGTATTGGTTCTCAACTGCCATAAGGCTTCCAGCTTTTCCAATTGCAAAGGCTATGGGCCACCTCTAGGATCCATGTATAAAAAAATCAATAATCATAAACTTGAAAGCATGCCCTTCAAACTCCTTACAATGTTTAGCCAATGCATTATTATCATTTCTATTTTTGATGTCCCTCAGATGTTCATAAATGCGGCTTCTCAATTTCCTCTTCATCTTCCCAATATAAAAACAAGGGCATGCCGTACATAAAGTTCCATACACTACCTTAGCTGTCTAGCATGAACCCTTCCTGGCCAACTGTACTTTTACCCCATTAAAGTTAAATGACGGACCTGTTATTGTATATAGGAAGGGCAATTGTCTTAAGAGTATGTTACAAGCATATGGTAGGGCACAATCAGGTGGGTCAATGAGCAAATGTGGGGCCTGCAATTACTGTTGCATATTTTAGAGGGTCCATCATTTATATTCATTATTTATGCAATTCAGAAATTATTGCTAAATGATTTAATGATTTAACACATTATTTAGTGAGCTGCATTCCATTAACATCAAGAATATTATTGTAAGAGGAAACTGCCACTCAGGTGTCTGGTACCTGGCTTCCCATTTAGTGTCAGACTCAGGGAATTCTAAATGAATAAGTCATAGAAATCTATGCCAACATAGTTCTTTCTAAATGGGAGGAGAAATACATAATACATTCTATTTATAAACAATTCTGGACACTTTATTACAGATTTCTTGATGATATTATTTTTTGGATTGGGGGTGAAGAAAAATTTTTAGAATTTATTAAATATATTAGCTCCACTACTAATTTTTTGAGTTTTACATATGTTATGAATAATGAAATTATTAATTATTTGGATGTTGAAATTTTAAAGAAAAATAATCAGTTTGAGACTAGGGTATATAGAAAGCATACATACGTAAATTCTTACCTCCACTATGAAAGCTCTCATCCTCTACATTGTAAGAAAAATATTATAAAAGGTCAATTTGTGAGAGGATCTAGGATGATGAGTGGGGAAGTGGATTTTATTGAAGAATGTAATAAATTGGAAGTGATGTTTTTAGAGAGAGGTTACCCTAAAGAATTGGTTATAGGGACTAGGAAAGAAGTGGAGATAGGGAGATTGACTAAATTTCAACCTATAAAGGGTCAAATGGAAAGTGAAAAGGTTGAAGAAGTTAATGTAGGAAAGAATGATGAACCACTTAAAAAGAGATTGGTGGTTGAATTTAACAATTTTAACAAAAATATAAAAAGTGTATTTATGAAAGAATGGGAACATTTTCATTATTATCTGACTTGGATGAAATTAAAAAGATAGAACCCAATATAACATATAGGAACCCACCTAATATTAGAAAAAAATTGGAAGGGTTAAATAGTCATAAAAAAGTTAATATTAGAATAGGAACATCAAAGTGTGGAAAATGCTCTCAATGTCCTTACGTAATGAATCAACATGAGTTATTCATAGAGAGTAGAAATAAAAATATAAGAAATAAGGATGCTTATAATTGTAACACACAAGGAGTGGTCTATATATCCATTTGTCAACAATGCCAGGCATTTTATATTGGCAAAACTGAGAGGGTGTTCCGAAGACGTATTTACGAACACTTATACGATATCAGTAAGGCCAGAGAAACAAATGCACTTTTTAAACATTCAAAAAATTGTGAAGGAGCTGACTATTTATTTTTTGTGTTAGAACAAGTAAAGCCAGACTTTAGGGGGGGTCCATGGGAAGTAAGATTAGAAAGTAGAGAATTGTGGTGGCAGGTTTTCCTTGATGCTAGTAGGAAGCCTGGTTTAAATGAGACTATTTCCATAGGACCCTTATTAAAGTTAAAGTACAATAAAGTATGATTTTATTAACATACATACATATTTATTTATTTTATGGTAGGTATATTTATACATTTAGGTAATAATCAAATAATATTTATTAGACTGTAGTAATCATATATTTATATATGCATTTAATATATTTGTAACATCATCAGTATTTTAGTTTATTATATTTATAATATTTATTATATTTATTTTTATAAATTATATACACATATACACATGGTCTATCATAAATTGGTGCTTTTAGGAACATTTATGTTTGAGGTGTTTGGCCAGTTTTGTACACTAGAGGGTGATCTACTATATAAAGTAGAAAATGTATATTTACTACAGCATTGTCTGTCAGAGACATAAAGAGTGCAATATTCATATTTTATATATTTATCTTACATTTTAACAGTTTACATGGTCACACGTTTTCACAATCCATTTAATAATGTTTTTAAAGATATTTATAAATAAACGAATGTTTTTAATAATACATATTCATTATGGTAATGAATATTCATGAGGCAATTGAAAATGATTTGTTAGTTTGAATTAAATGAGCCTGCTTTTATAGGTTAATTTGTAATTAAACTGATATAAAAGATGTACTTGGGATTTTGAAGTGTATTTGATGAAGTCCTAATGCTTGGGACAAAAACGCATGGTTAGAAATAGAAGAGCGTTAATATTGTTCGCTACACTTGAATAAACTACTACTATTTTAGACTCAATTCGTGGTTGGTTTGGCTCTTTAGCAACTCTTCCAGTGGATTCTTGGTTGTATTTAGAGTTGTTTCACTCGGTTTGTGGATTAAAATATTAAAATTATTAAAATTAAAAAAATAAATTGAACATTCATATAAAACATTCATCCAGTGAAACCACTAAAATGTCCACCAATCAAAATGAAACCCATTACCTTTCAAGGGCTTTTAGTTTCAAAAAACATGAAATGGAAAAATGATTATTTAAGCCAGGCCATTGCAAAGTATTGGTTCTCAACTGCCATAAGGCTTCCAGCTTTTCCAATTGCAAAGGCTATGGGCCACCTCTAGGATCCATGTATAAAAAAATCAATAATCATAAACTTGAAAGCATGCCCTTCAAACTCCTTACAATGTTTAGCCAATGCATTATTATCATTTCTATTTTTGATGTCCCTCAGATGTTCATAAATGCGGCTTCTCAATTTCCTCTTCATCTTCCCAATATAAAAACAAGGGCATGCCGTACATAAAGTTCCATACACTACCTTAGCTGTCTAGCATGAACCCTTCCTGGCCAACTGTACTTTTACCCCATTAAAGTTAAATGACGGACCTGTTATTGTATATAGGAAGGGCAATTGTCTTAAGAGTATGTTACAAGCATATGGTAGGGCACAATCAGGTGGGTCAATGAGCAAATGTGGGGCCTACAATTACTGTTGCATATTTTAGAGGGTCCATCATTTATATTCATTATTTATGCAATTCAGAAATTAATGCTAAATGATTTAATGATTTAACACATTATTTAGTGAGCTGCATTCCATTAACATCAAGAATATTATTGTAAGAGGAAACTGCCACTCAGGTGTCTGGTACCTGGCTTCCCATTTAGTGTCAGACTCAGGGAATTCTAAATGAATAAGTCATAGAAATCTATGCAATCATTGTCAATAGCCCCTTCATATTGAGAAATACATACAAAGTAATGTATTCTACATTTCAATGTATATCCAAAGAGAAGCAAAGCAATACAGCATCTATGTTTTTAGACACATATGTTATACGTTATACAAGGACTTGGTGAATAATTGCTTCCATTCTAAGATATTCGGGAAACATACGTTCTCAAATTCATATTTACATTACAATAGCAGTTACCCTAACTTTCAAAAGAAGGGCATTGTGAAGGGGCAATTAATTTGAGCCTTAAGAATGTGTAGTGAACTGTCAGTGTTTCACAATGAGTTGGAATTTATTGGGGAACTGTTTATACAAAGAGAATATCCACCAAGTTTGGTGGACAGTTTAATAAGATGAAGTGATTCAGGACAGAGATGTTAAGTACAGCCCATTACTGTGAAAAGGTTGCAATTTTGGGATTAAACAGAATGTAACTCAGGTAGAATATGACACTGCTTTGTTCATACTTATTCCTCCACTTCCACATAAATAAAGGAATTCATTAGGAGACACTGGGGGATTTTGAAAGTACATGAAAAAACTAAGAATTTTACATAGATACACTGAAACTTATTAGAAGGACTGATGCAAAATTTAAGGAAATGTTAGAAAGAGGGGATACTATGAATGATAAAGTAAAAAATAAACTTGGTACATATAAATGTTGTAACCTGTGCAGGTACATTATTGATAAAGATGAAGTGGTTAAAACAGCAAGGAATTAGACATTGAAATGTAAGGGACATTATACTTGCAACACTTCAGGAGTGGTCTACATAGTAGTTTGTGAAATATGCAACAGTTTTTATGTTGGAAAGACAGAGAGAAACCTCAGAAGGAGGACATATGAACACACTTACAATATTTTGAAAGCAAAAGAAACTAGTGCACTCTTTAAACATTCTGTCGGATGCCCTAATTGTAAGCATAAGTTTATGGTTTTTGAACAGGTGACATCAGATGTCCGTGGAGGCATATGGGAAGCAAGACTTGAATATAGGGAATTGCTCTGGCAAATCAAACTGGGACAGGAAAACCCCTGGGGTTAAATTATTACATTAGTATAAGTAGTGTACTCAGACTAAGGTCAGCGAAATTATAAAAAGTTGGGATGACAAGTTTAAAATTCAAAAACATACTTGTCTTAATGCAACACATTCACTATGGAAACATCATACTTGACTAATTAAGAATTTTGATATTTTTATATGTTTCTAGTATGTTTTTAAAACAAAAAAAAAATATTGCATTTATTTATATGCATTGGAATATTGTGTAAATGTTTTTTTTTTAAATGGGTGAATTAATGGTTGATAGAAGCTGCTTTTCATTGGGTATTTTGAAATTGCTGGTTACATTTAAAGAGCATTTCAAATATTGGAACTTGTTCTGATGAAGCCTAACATCTATTAGGTGAAAGTGCTTAACTGTTAACTGTTATTGTTCTCATTTTACACTGTTGCCAACTGTTTTTACCTTGTATTGGGTTTTATCAACTGCTGCTACTGGCATTTTACTGGGTGCCATTTTGAACACACTGCACTATGATTAAAGGTTGCTGTTTCCAGCTGTGAAGTCTTGAATTTTTTATCTTTTGCTTGTAAGAGTTCTTGGCTTTGTGGCTGGAACCATGGTGGAGGTAGCGGAAAATATGTCTCTAAAAGAAACAGTTACAAGAGGGGAATTCAACAAAATGTTGGATATTCTTACAAAAATAGCATCTAATCAAACTGTTTTAATGAGAGGCAGAGGTTCAGGTTTGCCAGGCAACCAGCAACAACTGTGTGATGTCACAGGCTTTCCAATCCCGTTGGCCAACCAGATGTCAGCAGACCAGAGGAAGGAGGTGACGATCAACATGGCAGACATGCGCTCCCAATTGGCGAATGCCTCTACACTGTTAAACCTGGTTCATAATGGTCAAGAAACACACAGGGCTGATTTTACTTTTCAAAATTGGACTGGAAGAAGGTTTAACTTTACATAAGAAATACCGCAAATGCATGAGACATTTGCGGATGCGTTAAAGGTATTTAAAGACACCTCTAAAATTAAAAACCTTGCAGTTAGAAATAGACTACTTGACTGAATGTGTAGCAGTGGGGAGGGTACCTAAAAGGCTACAGCTTTTTAAGTATCCCAGAAATGTTGAGATGAACAGTATATTTCACAAGGAATTGCTCGAATTGTTTAACAGATATGGTATTGAACTTTTAAAAACTAATGATTGGGAACTACGAACAACAAAAAGAGATTATAATGAAAAAAGTGAATGTATTGCACAACAGAATTACCATGGACTGTCTTTTTAACATTGAGAAATTGAAATATGAAGCTGCATTTAAAGAAATTGATGCATATTGTGACAATGTAATAATTAGTAAGGTAAAAAAAACTACAGAGGGATTTAAATGAATATAAGGAAGGCAAAGCATATCCACCCCCAAAGAAAACATACAACCAGGTTCCAGGGGAAGGGGAAATCACGAACGATGAAGTATTTAATCAGGAGAATGTAAATTCTAATAATGTGCATACCCACCCTTTAGAGCCCCCCCCCCCTCAGAAGAAGTGAAAGAATCGCACAGAAACAAGGGTATTTCAACAACTACAACCAGTACAATCAAATGCAGGGGAGGGGGAGCAGGGGAAGGGGTGGGGGCAATAACATAAATTATGTGAGAAACAACAGCCAGTCACAAGGGCAATATGTACAACAGTAAATTTTAAGGATATTATTTCAACAGAAGGAGGTAACAAAGTTACAAAAGGTAATTTCAATATTTTTAACTACACTCATTTAGGGATTACTGATTAATTTTTTGCCCTGTTTACAAAGGGTTTTCAATTTGTTCCTAACAGGCCCTTGAGTTTGGTAAGAACTCTGATTGATATAAAAATGTTTCTGAGGAAGCTGAATTTGAATTTGATATTCAGAGGGAGAAATAGTGATAAGCAAGTGTTAAGCAGAACAAGTACTTTCAACCCCCCACTGAATGCAACTTTAAAGATATTTGAAGAGCAGTTTGAGAAAGATATTAGAAAGTTAAATATGAAAGAGAAAGCTGTGAAAAATTTTACAGACACAGAGGAACATTTAATTCAAGTATTATGTAACAACAAATGCAGGGTAATGAAACCTGATAAAGGAGAGGGGTAGTGCTGATGTATTAAATTGATTATGAAACTAGGATGTTTGAAATATTGAATGATGAAGAAAAATATAGTATAGCCTCTAAGAATGAAATTAACATTGCATACGCTAAGATTGAGTATTACTTAAAAGACCATTTATTACAAGGGGCACTGGACAAAAACTCGTACAATTTTTTGCATGTGGAAAAAAATCACATACCCCAATAATATTTGGTATACCCAAGACACATAAAAGCATTGAAAATCCAGTTTTTAGACCTATAGTCAGGTGCTGGTTCTATAACTGAACCTTTGGTTGCATACGTGGACCATCACCTAAAAATTTACTTGAGTCTTTAAAACATATCACCAAGGATTCCTGGGATTTTCTAAAGAATATTTCTAACGACAAGTTTAGCACAACGGTATATTTGGTGACAATAGATATGGTGGAATTACTCCCCAGTATACCTCACAATATAGTGTTGGAGTGGTTTCAGGAGGTATAATTAGAAGCAAAATATTTGGAAGCTAATGTTGTCAATTTAATAACTGAATTTATGGAAACAATACTTAAAAACAACTTTGTGTATTTCAATGGTGAATATTATAAACAAGAACGAGGCGTGGCTATGGGGGCAACTTGCACCCCATTATACGCCAATTTGGTGTTATATTTCTGGGAAAGAAAATACATCATAGAAACTGAATGGTATGGAAGTATTGTTTATTAAAAAGGTTTTGGATGACATTTGCCTGCTTTGGCAGAGGTCATTGGATGAATTGACATCTTTTCTGACTTACATCAACAGGACAACTGATTTTTTAAGATTCATATATACTCTATCCCAAGAGAAAATTGATTATTTAGATGTAACGTTATACAAGGACGTGGTGAATAATTGTTTCCATTCTAAGATATTCAGAAAACACACGTTCTCAAATTCATATTTACACTAAAATAGCAGTCACCCTAACTTTCAAAAAAAGGGCATTATGAAGGGGCAATTAATTTGAGCCTTAAGAATGTGTAGTGAACTGTCAGTGTTTCACAATGAGTTGGAATTTATTAGGGAACTGTTTATACAAAGAGAATATCCACCAAGTTTGGTGGACAGCTTAATAAGATGAAGTGATTCGGGACAGAGATGTTAAGTACAGCCCATTACTGTGAAAAGGTTGCAATTTTGGGATTAAACAGAATGTAACTCAGGTAGAATATGACACTGCCTTTGTTCATACTTATTTCTCCACTTCCACAGAAATAGAGGAAATCATTAGGAGACACTGAAAAAACTAAGAATTGTACATAGATACATTGAAACTTATTAGGACTGATGCAAACTTGAAGGAAATGTTAGAAAGAGGGGATACTATGAATGATAAAGTAAAAAATAAACGTAATACATATAAATGTGGAACTTGTAATCAGTGCAGGTACATTATTGATAAAGATGAAGTGGTTATAACAGCAAGGAATCACACGTTGAAATGTGAGGGGCATCATACTTGCAACTCTTCAAGAGTGGTCTATATAGTAGTTTGTGAAATATGCAACAGTTTTTATGTTGGAAAGACAGACAGAAACCTCAAAAGGAGGATATATGAGCACACTTATGATATTTTGAAAGCAAAAGAAATGAGTGCACTCTTTAAGCATTCTGTCGGATGTCCTAATTGTAAGTATGTTTATGGTTTTTGAAAAGGTGACATCAGATGCCCGTGGAGGTAATTGGGAAGCAAGACTTGAAAACAGGGAATTGTTCTGGCAAATCAAACTGGAGGTAGGAAAACCCCAGGGGTTAAATGATTACATTAGTATAAGTAGTGTACTCAGACTAAGGTCAGCGAAATAATAAAAAGTTGGGATAACAAGTTTAAAATTAAAAAACATACTTGCCTTAATGCAACACATTCACTATGGAAACAACATACTAGACTCATTAAGAATTTTGATATTTTTATATGTTTCTAGTATGTTTTCAAAACAACAAAATATCGTATGTATTTATATGGGGTCTATATCAGTTTTCCGAAACAGCTGAAGTTCGAACACCATATGTTTGAACTTCAAACTGCGAATTGCACAAACATCGAAGTCTTAGAACAGCAATTTTTTTCCCAGGCAAAAAAATTGCTGTTCCAAGAAACACACACACAACACAAGCACACCAAAAACAACATCAATCCACACACATACACTTAAAATCCTACATCTAACCCTACACTAAACTGTACATACACTACTACCTATCCACTTACCTTAACCCAAACCCTAACCCTAAGGTCCATCATTATCGCACACTCACCTGACCCATGCCCTAACCCTAACTCCCCTATCCCGCCCTAACCCTAAAGTCTGTTACTATCGCACACCCACCTCACCCGCACCCTAACCCTAACTCACCTAACCCATGCCCTAACCCTAACATCCACACAATCACACACTTACCTGAACCTGACCCGTAACTTCCCACCACAGTCCTGATAATCACAAAGCCACAATAATGGGCCACCAAATTCTTTCCCTTCTCAATAATCAGTGTTCAAACTTCACAGTTCGAACATCTGGTATTTGATATTCAGTCGTTTTGATGGACTGATATAGACCCTTTATATGCAGTGGAATTTTATGTAAATGTTTTTCTAAATGGGTGAATTAAAGGTTGATTGAAGCTGCTTTTTCATTGGATATTTTGAAATTGCTGGTGAAATTTAAAAAGCATTTCAAATATTGCAACTTATTCTGATGAAGCCTGACATCTGTTAGGTGAAATCACTTAAACTTTAACTGTTATTATTATAATTTTACTTTGTGTTGGGTCAAATGTACTGTTGCCAACTGTTTTTACCTTGCATTGGGTTTTATCAACTGCTGCTATTGGCATTTTATTGGGTGCTGAGTCGAACAGACTGCACCATGATTAAAGGTTGCTGCTTCCAGCTACGGGGTCTTGATTTATTTGTATTCATTATTTATGCAATTCAGAGATAAATGCCAAATGATTTAATGATTTAACACATTATTTAGTGAGCTTCATTCCATTAACATCAAGAATATTGTGGTAAGAGGAAACAGCCACTCAGGTGTCTGGTACCTGGTTTCCCATTTATTGTCAGATTCTGGGAATTCTAAATGAGCAAGTCATAGAAATCTATGCATTCATTGTCAATGGCCCCTTCATATTGAGATATACATACAAAGTAATGTATCCTACAATTCAATGCATATCCAAAGAGTAGCAAAGCAATACAGCATCCGTGTTTTTAGACACATATGCAAATTACTCCTCCTCCTCTTTGTCTGTCTTTCTGTCCTAAATGATGAGAATTGTTTTCTATATCATGTATATCATAGTCTTTCATATTTTGATTATGATGTGGAAACTAGTTTTCTTAAGGTCATTTTGCTTTTTATGTTGTCCATCTTTGTATTTAAGTTTATCTAAGATAATAGCATGCAGCAACATAATAACTAATTTCCAATTATAGTCAATTTTCATTCTCTCCATCATTACAAATAATCATTTTTATTGATTTATTTACTTTATAAATAATTTATTTTTTCTAGATTATTATTAAGTGCCTAATAAGCAATGAATTATTAATCATGAACAACTTTCAGGAAGAAATAATTTTATTCATTCAGATATTTATTTGATTTATCTAGGTTTCTCTTCTGTCATATCATTTTTTTACAGTGACATGATTGACACACACACACACACACACACACACACACACACACACACATATATATATATATATATATATATATATATATATATATATATATATATATATGTATATTCCCAGTCTTAATTTTGACACATTATTGACTGACAACGTGATTGTTGTGATAGGATTTAAAAGACTGATATTGCAATTTTTATTTTCTTTATTTTATTTTGAGTGAGTTATTTTGGTGTATTCTCCTTTTCCTGAGAAGCAGTAATCCTGTGATTATGTATTTATGTAGCATGGATGTGGCATTCACAGTCTCTAATGTTAAGGTGTACAGGGGTACCTTACAAAAAACTTTTTTTTTTTAACTTTCTGAGTTTTGTAGTTTAATCCAGTCAGGAGATTATTCTCTTATGTAACTGTGCTTAGGACAGCTAGTCACATATTTTAGTCACTGTAAAGTTTCAGTCTGTCTGGAACAGCCTGGAACTTAAGGTCTCTGTCAGGAGATCAAGTTTTGGTGAGTGCTTGTTAGGCATTTTGAGTTATTTTGAGAGCCAATGCATTTCCAAAGTATATTTCCCAAATTATTTACTGTTTCATTTGCATGTCCAGTTTGCATTTCACTTATGTTGTCAGAATCACTTTCATCTGTTTTGACTAACATCCTGTGAGGTGTGAAATGTGACAATTAGCAGACAAGCAGGCTGATGAAAAGTATCATCGTCATGTTGTACATCATCAGAACTACAGATAGCCTAAAAATATGAGCTTCTGTTAAGGAAAGTAAAATAATGTCACTGCACTTTTTGTTTACAGTCTGCTATTTTGTCTTCATTTGATAAATAATATTGTAGATAAGAACAAAAACTAGATTTTAGGACCCTGTGTATAGATAATCATTTTTCTTCCTGTCTTTACTTCCTTAGTTTGATTTTTAGACCCCCATGCTTATCTAGTATACTAGTTTCAACAAAGATACTAATTGCCAAATTGATATTATAAAATATATTTTAA
>NC_056738.1:554461142-554536142 GCF_019279795.1 Protopterus annectens | reverse complement strand
CTCCCATCAAAATTATGATAGTCATTAATGGGGATACAGTAACAGAGAAGTATTTAAGAAAAGCAAATGCTACAATCCAAAGACAGGTAACAAGAATGCATGTAGAAAAAATGCAGCTTCTAATAATATAGGGGATAATAGTCAACACAGCTGAAGAGCACATTTTAGTCCCAGACTGGTAGCTTTGGTAGGAGAATGCCTGTGGTTGCAGAAAAATGGTGCACAGAGAACCATGGCTTGAGTGTCAACATACCAGTGTTTATACTTAATAGGAACAAAAGAGAATCTTGTACTAGAATAAAAAGAGAAGCATATTATAGGATTAAGGTAATTGGAGCAATAGAATTAAATTAAATGGGATGGGACTGTACAGTGTTTTATTCTGAAAGCAGGAAATAACATACGGATGACACAGCAGTTATAGCATGAATACTTAGATGGCCAAGAAAAAGTGAATTGTTGTTGTCAGGATATATCTATACAGCAGTGTTAGATGCTAGTCATGTAATATAGCTAAAATCAGGTTCGGAGTACTGTTCAATGCTCTGCAGTGACAATACATCACCGAATTTGTCTTAGGGCAGGATTCACAAAGCCTCCGTGTAAGAGTTACAAGTCTTACATGGAGGCCGCAGTTAAACGGTGTGACGTCAGCATGCCATGCATATTCATGAGGGCATGCTGACTCACATACAAGGCTAACACGGTCCATGTAAGAAAGTAGGGGGCATGTCTGCAGGGTGAGTCCTGCAAACGGACACGCCCCCAGAACAGTAACAGTCCCGAAAGTAAACCCCCACGAGAGAGTCCGCGTAAATGTCAACAAACACAACGCAACACATGCCCCCACAGACTATAAACATAAAATGTAAAAATGAGCACGTTATATTTTTTTTATAAGTTTTAACGATGTTTGCCCGTAATTGCGCTCGTTTGCGCGGGCGTGCCCGTCACTTAGCCACAGTTAGCAGTCAGTGGAAAAGCATATAAGATCTAAATATGCAAAGTAAGCCAAGAAGCAATAGCATAGCGGTAGAGACGTTGGCTGAAGAGGAGGCAGTCACAGTTCGAGCCCCAACAACATCAATTTTTATCTCTAGTGAAATAAGCACGAAACAATTCCCTGACATATATGTACATATATATAATTGTATTTTATGTAAAATGTAATGAAATGGGCCATGTATTTTGAAGAAATGTGAGATAATAAAAAAAAATGTCAGAAGTGCCTATAGCTGAGCTACGCTCTAACAAGCTGAGTATATCTGCCCGTAGGTGAGCAGTGGTTTAACAGGTGTAAAATGAGAGCCCGGTGTTGATTAGCATTGTAACATGCTGAAACTGTGTGCCCATAGCTGAGCTGAGCGTAATATGCATGCTGACAGCCAAATGACGCGTAAACCAGCGTAACCCATTTGCGCGGAGCTGCGCACCGTGCCAACAAGCTAACCGGCGGGCAATGTTGAGCAAACTGTATCAAAACTGCCTTTATACAGACACACCTCCTAGCCTGTGTAGACAGTCATAAAATAAAAAAAGCAATGGCCAGGCTCGAACTCAGGATACCATGCACCATAGTCAAAGTACTGAACCACTAAGCCATGGCAGTTGCTCTTAGAAATGCAGTATTAGCATATATATAGGAATGAATGGAAAGAGAAGCATGACAAAGCAGGTTTTGTAAAGCTGATACATTTCCAAAATGGCCAATCACAGATAAGTGCAGGAACAACGGCATATATAAGCCCCATAGGCGGGAATACACAGCATAACTGATTGTGGAACCGATTTGCAGTCAGGATGGCAGGTGTAGGAGAGGGTAGTTGCTTCCGAGCACAGAGGTGGGGCATTGAGGAGTCCAAATATATGGTTTGGCTCCTCGTCCACGATCATGAGGCCCAACTCATGCAGGCCCAGTTCCTGTGGGGAGCATACAAGGCTGAGGCGTGGGACCGGTTGGCACATGATCTCACCAGTGCCACAGGAATACCAAGGACTGGTGAACAGGTCTGTCACCACCATGTGGACCTGAAGAGGCGGAAGCAGGACCAACTGAACCATTGGATCCAGGAGGCCTGGCAAATGCCCAACGCCCCACTACTGAGTAAGTTACATGTAATTATTTATGTAAGAAATTAACCTAGCTGATATCATGGAGATGTGTATTCCAATATTACTTCATTTATATTACAGCTGCAGGTGTCCGTTCTGCGAATTGTCGAGTCTATGCCAATAGGCTTGTGCGGTTGCGCCACCAGGCAGGTTAGTAATTCTCTCCCTGTAACTGTTAAAAAATATAAGTATGACAGCTTGCAAAAGAGTGCAGTGCAGTCACTTATTAATAAAAAGTTCAAGTAACAGTGTAAGAGAGATTCTGCTAGTACTGTGTGATTACATAAGTGTGATGCAGCCTGTAATCCAAAAATAAAAATGAAACAAGTCTAAAATAAAGATGTTCCACCTGTAATGGAATAGTACATAACTTGCAGCAGGCTGTAAATTACAGCTACACAAGCTGAGTACAACACATGTGTGAAATATATCCCCATTTAAAATCTGAAACATGACACAAGTGAGACTGTTGGAAAGGATTGTTGTAACCAAGTAAAACACCAGTGTGGATACTGGAGTACCATACCCCATTCCAAATCACTTACACCAGTAACTACCACATATGTGCTTGCCTGCCCACCACTGCATGTGTCAGGGGGAACAGGGGCAACAAGTGTACAATAGGCTCCCCATTGACATTCATAGTGGCACACTAGTCCTGTAATACCTCTACATGGTATGTGTCAGCAGACATGGTGTGTCAGCTATGGACATGTAGGTCACTGTACCCCTCTACACCCCACAATGTCCTACACGGTATGTACCTCCCATGACAGCTACAGATATCCAAAAGTGAAGGAAACAGTCCAACAGTATGAACAATAACACAAAATCTATTTCCCTGGTGATGGAATCAAGGTGTCAGAACTCTATTTTAAAGTTAACATCAAAAAACTTTTATTACAATTTGTTAAGCGCTTTCATCTAACAGTAACTAGATTTCCTCAGAACAAATAACTGCCTTTATTATAACTGGCAGTTATTTGTTCTGAGGAAATCTAGTTACTGTTAGATGAAAGCGCTTAACAAATTGTAATAAAAGTTTTTTGATGTTAACTTTAAAATAGAGTTCTGACACCTTGATTCCATCACCAGGGAAATAGATTTTGTGTTATTGTTCATACAGCTACAGATATGGAGAAGGATGCAGTCATATGTAAGAAACTGTGACAATGCACTCAAACACATTACCTATGCAGAGTGACTGACAAGACCACAGAGCACACCCATACTACCTACATAGAGGTTACCACTGCTGGATATACACAGTTAAGTCACACCCATGACAGTTGTTCAACAACCATGGTAACACTTCACAACATCCACAACCTAAATGACTTATGTCTGTTGTCCTTGTCACCGCAGTAAAGAGCACATGGTGGAGGTACAGGTTCCTACCCACAGATAAGACATACCCTGGAGTAAACCACACAGCATTAAGAAGCAAGGCTCCCCATGAGTAGATGTCAGACATACCCCTGCTGAATGTTATGCAGATAGGTAATATGCCATATGAGTCACCCTGTGTAACTGTTTGACAGGAGCAGGTACAATCACATCACATGTGTCACAAGGGTCAGGGTAGCATAACAGTATGCTGCTGTAGGCCCAGGGCCAATAGCATACTACCTACCTAAGACACAATGCACACCCACAAACCCATTGCAAACCAACTATGTGAGGTGGAATGAGTGTGCCAGTGACTGGGTGCATGTTATGTAATGGTGTGATTGCTCACCATGATTGTCTGTCTGTCATGGTAGTGTGTGTCCTTGGTGTGAGGCCAGAGACAGATGTGTGAGGTATTGTGATCCAAACATGCTACATTGCCATATGTTGTGCTGTGTTACCCTGTATGTGACTGCGGTGTAGGTAGGGTTATGGCAAGTAAGAGTAGTGTGCATTACCAGTGAAATATGTAACGTGCATTGCATGCAGTGCATGGGTTGATAATGTTCCCCATACAGTACCTTGATACAAACCCCCAGTGTGAGGTTGTGCATTGGACCTGAATCAGTGTGCTGACTGCTGGAGTATACTAGTCTGTCGTATGGAGTGTGCCAGGTACTGTTGCACAGTTGTCAGCCGAGCACTGATATCTGGTCATTTACATGTGTATCCCCCAATAGACAGACAGATGCTATATATGGGAGTTAAGTTATATCACTACAGTCGAGTATTATGTGTATTATGTGTGCCATATTTTGCTGACATATATTGCTGACATATTTTTCTTTTCATTTTCAGGGCTATGGTTCACCAGCGAAACCCTACCTACTCCGCTGCGGAGGATGAGGAGATACACCAGAGCCTGGTGCGGGATTTCGCAATACTCTTTTCCCGCACCAGCCAGAACCAGCACGAGAGGGCTGCACGGTGGCAAGACCTGGTCCATCAGGTAAATGACATAGGCACACATAATCGGACATATGAGCAGGTACGCCATCACTGCAGTGATTTAATTAGAAATGTCCGTCAGCGTGCGTCTGATATCCACAGGCAACAGCTTGCCACAGGTGGTGGGGCGACTATACATCCCCCCCTCACCAGACTGGAGGGACTACTCCTAAGTGTTGTGGCTCCAGCCCAACAGCAACAACAGCAGCAGCATACATGCATAATGATGGAGGCTGGAGCCACCCAGCAGCAGGACTCGGAGTGTGCAGGTAACATGCCATATGTATAGTTGACTGTTCTGTACACTGGTAGTTTATGCATGTGTGAGGTGTGTCCTCGGTTTGTAGCTGTTATCTTGGTAATTATTGTGCAAGAGTGATATTCTCAATATCAGCAGTAGACCTGTGAAAGCCAACTGTTGTACTACTGAACTGTATCATACTCACGGTATCAATGGCACAGTTATGCCCACTGACAATAAATGTCTCATTTCTGCAGGTCTCTCTGGTGTAACAGCAAGGCAGCCTATCCATGCTGGTGAGTGTGTAATAACAATACCTTCAATACTCTTGATACTAATAGTAATAATAGGCTCAAACAGTAGTGCTATGTGTTTGATTGCAGGTGTGTTTGTGTCTGTGTGTTGATATCTCATATACTGAGGAGTGTGCATGTGTGCATGTGTGCATGTGTGTCTGTGTGTATCAGTGGTAACATTGTGTACACATTGTAAACTGTTTTTCCTGTCTTTCTCCCACAGGTTCTGGTGCTGCTCTGGTGTTGTGCAGCAGGGAACCTGAATCAGCTGCCGTGGATAGTGATAATGATGATACCTGTGTAATGGCACAGGGAGGTGTGCCAGGGTCCGTCGTTGGTCAGCCAATTGACAGTACACAGCTGTTGACCCCATCAATGCGCACAGTCATCCTGCCAATACATCCTTTGTCACCAATGTCCCTAGGTGATGAAAAGGATACAGTGGGCATTGACCGGGGTAATGTGGTATTGGTGGCACATGCATCCCCACACAGCAGCCATGGCCAGGGTCCTGACATGGTACCACACAGGCAGATGTCCAGGGGTTCTCGTGGGAGCATACGTGGGTGTACTGCCCCTGTCAGATGTGCCCACAGAGGTCTTTCAACTTCAGCTATGTTTCAGGCTGTAATGCAGGCACAGTCACGTATGGAATGGTACACCAGACAGGGTCTGAGGGAGCTGAGAGCATGTCGCACAGCTATGAATGACAGTATGCATGATCTTGCGACTGCCATCTGTAATTTCACCGAGGTCATTGACAGACATTGGGGGGACACATTAGATCTGTTCCACAACTACATGTCCATGAGCCAGGGCAATGGTGGATGGCTGAGGCGTCGACGTGGGCATATGCCAGCAACAGCAGCAGCTGGCAGTCGTCGCAGATGACAACAGGCCCGTGGCTGCTCCCATAGTGCCAGCAGCAGCCCCAGCAATGCTAGGTCTGTGCTGTCATCAGACCGCCCCAGGAGACCACGTACACGTGGCTCTGGACAGTCCCAACAGGGACCTGTCTCCAGTCACCAACCACCTGCTGCTGATGACAGTACCCAGTCTGGCTTAGTACCTGATATGGTCCGTAGCACCCCTGCAGGCACAGGTACCGTGTCCGTGGCCAGAGACAGTGATCTGTATGACCTGGCAGGTACAGTCTGCGGCTGTCCACAAACACCTGTATATGGCAGCCATGAGGTGGAATTGTGTGCATGCATACACACATGCGAATTGATAACACCTAGGGCTACCGCATACACACACACACTGCATCAACATTGCCCCATCTTGTACTGCTGTCCCTCACCAACACACACACACATACATGTCAATTGGTTGTATCAGTGGCAGACTCAGGCATACCAAGTACACACCCTGTGCATATGATGAAACTGTGCCACCTCCTGCAATCTGTAACATCGGTGCAGGAACAGGTTAACATGGCGCTGATGCACAGGGTGACTACATAGAAGTGTAGTAATAGTATCATGTTGTCAACAGTACAGTGTAATGATATCATTGTGGGTATATCCCAGCATGCCTCATGCAGTAACAGTATGATTGTCATTGTATTGTTTTGTACACCCATAGTAATTACCATAGTGTAATGTCTGCACATCTTTGCATACTGGTGGTAAGGCTGTCAACAGAAGGCCACCTACATAGGTAGCACAGGGGATAAGAAAATGTAAGTATTGATACTCAATGATGGACATGTAAATTGCAAGTTGCATGCTGTCCACACTCGACTCTGCAATGAGGATGTTTGAAGATGTTGATATCTGTGCAGTAATACACAACAGGTTCAAGACTCACAAGAGCACCCTAGCACTACAAGGTCACACCTCATACCATGCTTGACAGCCCCAAAACACAGAACTAACTATGACAGGAGGAAGAGTCTCCATAAATGTCAAGGATACTGTGGTGCCAGGACAGGTAGCATACATCCTACTCAGTTTGGAACTGCTGAGTGAGGGCTCAGTGTCTGTTATTCAAAATGTGTATTAGTTCAGGTATGAGCACTTGGGTTTCAGGCCGGTTATTCTGCATTACGAAGGTACATGGTCTGTGCACTTGTGGGAGGTGAGGCTGGACCCTGCCCATCTGACCTGTGAATTTCTGGGTACAGGCTTATAGTGCCTGCATATTTGCACTGTTACCTACTGGAAGTGGTACACCTTGTTTGTTGTAGCATAGACTAGATCCAGGCCTGCTGACTGTAGCTTTGTTTGTATGCATGTTTGCTTGTTATTTCCTTGAAACACTGATTCCACCTACAATGCAGATTTGCAGCACCTCTGTGGATCCCTAGTGACATCTGTATTGCTTAGTGTACTGATGTCCATGTCTCACTTGACACAACATCACTGTTTGTCCTGTTTGCATGTAAGTTGCCTGTAACACATTGCATATGACTTACCTGGCATTTGCTCACGAAAGCATTTATATATGCCAGCACTAACAAATCAGAAGCACTACACCCTCACATACTCACCTTGAGTACCTTGTTCCCCATTGGCCCTATGTGTTGTCAATTATTATGGAATTCACAATACTATGGTAGCACGTGCACAGGTCACTTGTCAATCTCCTCTCTGGTCCAGTTGGTGAATCTGTGAGTCATGTGGCAATGTTACAGCTGCCTCATGTACACAGACAACCCTCTCCCCTTCCCATAAACTTACAACACATGTGAGAGATGCAACCACATAGTCAAACTGGGGGTCTCTTAACTCAGTACTGGCATAACCTGTCAGGTGGAGTGGGATACTACAGTGAATACAATACCAGTCTCACATAGACCTACCACGACAGCAATCCAAACACATAAACACACAGGAACATTCTTGGAGTCTCAGAATAGTATCCTGCCTGAGCAGCACACACCTCCGAAGCAGACACACAAACAAACGTTACGCCAGAACAGAGCACGTGCAACACATAGCTCACAAAGCCTGTGTGCTGAACAGTCACAGCCCGTAAGGCTAAACAACACACTTGCTACAGTTGTAATAGGTACCTCTATCATCAGGTACACTGAGGTCCTGCTCACCAGGCTGAACAAGGAGGAGGTCACGGTGAGATGCCCGTCGGGCACTATGATCCACCACATAACACAAGCATACAAGTCACTCCAAGGCATGTACAAATATGACTCAGTCATTGTCCATGCCAGTGTGAATGACCTGTGACGTACCTCCCTGGACTACATGATAGGGGACATAGAGGGGCTCTCTGAGCATGTGGCACAGGCTGGTATGACCCTGACCTTGAGTAGCATCTTACCCTCACCAAGAATGCTGTCACAATATGAAGACAGGATGATCAATTTCTACAATTGGCTTATGTTTCAGTGTCATTCAAAGGGGATCCAATGCCTGTCAGCGTGGGATTACATGCCAGACAAGCCACGATGCTTTGCTAGGGACAGCTTGCACCTGTCACCCATGGGCCATTGTATATTGGTAAAGGCTCTTGCTACACACATAGTGCCTTTTTATGCAAGGCTCAAATTACATAGCCACCTCCACAGGTATCACACGGGATAGGACACTAATAGTAATGCTACTCAACGTCAGCAGTGTAAACCTCAAGATGCATGCACTGGAAACTGTCCTTAGCATGGAGAACAGCAATATCTGTGCAGTAACAGAATCCTGGTTCAAGGCTCCCAGTTGCACCCCATCACTGCCAGGTTATACCTCATACCATGCTTGTCGTCCCCTAAACATGCACCAAACCAGAACAGGGGGGAAGTATCCAAAGGCACCACAGATACACACACCTCCAGGTTGGTGGCACAGCACAAAGCATCAGAGATTATCCATGTGCAACTAACAGTGGGTTAGACTGCCTTCAGGTTCATAGCCTGGCACACACCACCCTCCCATACCCAGGAAACCCACTTGGCCTTCCTGACAACACTGGGAATATGACGGTCTCTACAAACACCATTATATGGGTGGACTGCAACTACCCAAACATAGAGTATGAGCATTACTCTAGCTCCAAGACCCTAGCTGAAAGTTTCCTAGCATATATTCACTGAATTGCTATGGAACAACTTGCTACCACTCCCACAACAGGTGAAAATATGCTGCACCTGTTCATCAACAACATGTGGACTATATGCTCCAGACCAGATGTGTATCCCTTGCTGGTAGGATGACACCATATACAACTCACACTGTATATTCACATACCACATGCAGCCCCTGCACAGAAAACCACAGTCATAAAGTTGTCTAATGCAAATTCCATGTATTCACATGAGGCAGGCTTCAGACATTGGAACTATTGAAGGTCAAGGGTACATATGTGTATGTGGCACACACATACATTATGTGTACATTGACATTACTGATATAATCTATGCCGTGCAATATTGGGAACAACACCCCACACACATGGACAAACTGTGTGACAAAAACACACATGGCATTTGTAGGATTCAAACCCCTACCTAACTGTGTTATGACACTTGTGAGAGACGCAGTAGCAGAGCGCGCTATTTGCATTACTGGGAGGCTTGCTTTCTCCTGCTGTACTTATAGGGTGCTGACACGTCTCATTTATCTAAGTGTGCAAGCATGCCCAGTGTGAACTTTCCTTATGTTGAGATCTGTGGTCCACCACATTTGTGTTTGTGTGTGGACTTAATCTATATTTCACATGTACAGTTGAGTGTTGGACGTCAGGTTGTGTTCTTACTGCCCAACTGCTTTGTGTCTGAACCTAACAGGCATTATGCTGTGCCTGCAGGGTTGCCATGGGATAGTTTGCATACAGTTGTCAACATCCTTTCATACTGACCAAACAGTGTATTGTCGTATAGTGTACTGGTTCAGTACTTTCACTGTGGTGGACAGTATCATCAGTTTCAGTCCTATCACTGCTTGTAATATTTATAGTGAGCATACCAGACTGGTTGAGGGCCAGTTGTGCAGATATGACCATGTTGCTTTTTGTTCAGATATGGACAACATAGAACAAGATTGTCCAACATTGTTAATGTATTCCACAACTTGTGAGGACAGTGACAGACAATGGCCATGTGCCCTAGGCCATTTGTAATGCTAATCAGAGAGTGTTTGTCCTTCAACACACATATTTACTGGTGTTTGCCATGACATATTTCAAGGTTAGTGTGCTGTGCCTCTGTCTACCTGTGACATACAGGTGATATCCAGGGTAAACCTACCATCTCCCATCCAGTCATCATGATTCCTCTGGATGACAGTCAATGAGGGACTCCCTGGATAACCTGTACTGGGAGTTTAGTCATGAGTGGAGTGAGCTTCTGGGTTATGGACCAATCAGTACAGCATGTCATGTTTATGTCAGTGCTGGGGTTCAGGCCTGTCATGTGCATAGGTCACCAGCATTCAGATTTTACATGGTGCCAAATGTCCATTGATTCCAACTTGGTCATGGCTTTATACATCAGGCACAGATCACCTCTAGCCAGACGGTATGGCACTGTGTGGAGCTGCAGTTTGTTTAATCAGGCAACACATGGCATCTGTTACAGCTTTGAGATCCTCCTGGT
Organism: Protopterus annectens; assembly: GCF_019279795.1. Lineage (NCBI taxonomy): Eukaryota > Metazoa > Chordata > Ceratodontiformes > Protopteridae > Protopterus > Protopterus annectens. The sequence goes on along the minus strand of NC_056738.1, from coordinate 554,525,548 downwards.
GGGGTATTTTTGGGGTCTTTCCAGTTGATGCAGGTGTCTGCTAAGGTACATCCCACAAGGGCCAGTGTACGCAATTGTGAGGCTGCTGATGGATGACTGGAGAGACACAATGACCTCCCCTGACCCAGCTGTGCTTACCTTCATGATTAGGTGGGTATATGGTATGTTTCTGTAACCACTACAGACACATGATTGTCACATGCAGGATATCTATCACCTTGTGTCCCCAGGTCTCTTATTGCTCCTGATGTACTTAATGGGTTAACACCTATGTGGTAATTTGTGGCCACGTACTGTGTTTCCACAGGGGATGACTATACACTATTCTGCATTTTGCTTGTTGACATGGCTGTAGCACCACTTGTCTGTTTCTATGTGTGCCTTTTGTAGGATGCTTGTGTCAGCTGGAGGGTCCGATATGGTGGGCAGTTTGTAGTCATCTGCGAACCTGTTCAGACACAGTCCTTCCATGTTTGCCTGTACCTATGTGACATATATACCATACAAGAGAGGTCCCAGGACCGTGCCTTGTGGGATGCCAGTTGTACCTGGTTTGTAGTCTGACATGGCTGCAGCATTTCTGACCAGGTCAGTTCTGCCCTTGAGCTGGTTTGCAACCCATCTACTTGGATAGGGGTTTATAGTTAGGCTGGTGAGCTTATCTGTACTGAATAACTGGGGTATTGTATGGAAGGGTTTAGCAAGGTCCAGATAGGCTGTGTGATCCACATTCCCCTCATCAGTGGCCTTGGTGCATATTTCACATGAGTCAGACATGGTTAAGGGGCAGGATCTGCCCTATGAAAGCCACACTGGGTAGGGTCCAATGTCTGTAGGTACCCAATCTCGTTATTCCTGGGGTCCATGATCATCCTCTCCATTACTTTGCCGACCAAGATAGTCAGAGTTGAGGGGTGATAGTTTGCAGTATCCATTTAGGCACTACCTTTGTGGTGAGGGACCACTGTTGCTGTACACTGCTCTTTGGGGACATATCCTGTGGTAAGACTGAGAGTAAGCAGTAGTGCTATTTGGTGTTCCATTCTTCTTACAGTTCTTGTTGGACACAACCCAGGACACCATCTGGTACCATTCATGCTGTGTGGTTTGCTTTGTAGATGCTGGCTGTTACCTCAGCATCTGCAATGTCAGGGGGCCAGCACTCTGCTGGGATAGATATTTGGCAGTTTGGTGCTGGTGGGGAGTTTGCAAAGAATCTGTTAGGTTGGATGTTGGCAATGTGTGTGGGTTTTGTATATTGTTTGTGATATTTGAGTAATGCAGAGCATATCTGTGGATTATCACCATGGTTCCTACCATCAGTTAGGACAGCTGTGTGATTATCCTTTGTGTCCTGCACAATTTGTGTCATCATAGGTTCATAGGTTCATACTAGGCTATCTGCCCTGGCCATGTTTGAGCCTAGACAGACTGTGTGTGGCTTTCGACACCCCTTGCAATGTGCATATTATGCCCATTTAGGGTTTACTTTACTAGATGTGACACAGAGATGGCCCCCAGTGTACACCTACTATCTCCCATGCCCTTGACCGGATTTCTCTTGTAGAGTATGAGTGTGGAGCTCAGCCTATCATGGACTGTGATTCTGTTCCTGAGTGTAAGGAGCCTCTGGGTTATGAATCTGTCCCTCCAGCACATCTTATTTATCGATATTTTGAGGTTCAGATATCTCACTGTGGTGTCTCTGCTGGATTTGGAGTTTCTGCAGTGGAGCATGTCCATTCATTCTGGATTGGACATGGCCTTGTTCATCAGGCATACATCGCCTCTGACTGGGCAGTATGCATGTGAATTGGGCTGGGGTTTCTTCAGCCAGGCAGCAGATGACAAATGTTTGGACCCTTTATCCTCTTGGTGAGGTACGTTTGGGGTCTTTCTAACTGCTGCAGGTGTCAGGTAAGGTACATCCAAAATGGGGCATTGTTCTCAAGTATGGGCCTGATAAGAGAAGAGTATGGGGGTACAGTGACCTCTCTTGATCTACACGTGCATCCTTTCATGTTAAGGTGGGCAATATAGCAGGTCTTCCTGGCCACCTTGGCAATGTGAGTGTCAGATGATGGGTTACTGTCCACTTGTGTCCCTAGGTCCTTGATTACTTCTTCCGTACATAATGGATTACCACCTATGTCATAATTTGTGTGTGCCTTGTTTGGTATTTGGTGAGACATTCATACTCTGCAGTGTCTTCAGGAAGGCTGACTGGGGTTCCTGGGTTTGGGAGGGTTGTCTGTAGCAGGCTGCAAACTGGGATGCAGTTTGAGCCACTGTTACTTGCCCGTGGATAGTCCATGCTGCTTCTTGCTGTGGTACCAACCTGGAGGTGTGGTTATCCTTGACAATTATTGATAGCCACACTCCTGTTATAGTTTGTTCCATGTTTTGGGGCTGTAAAGCATGGTATAAGGCATAACCTGGTAGTATTAGGGTGTTCTTCTGAGCCTTGACCCAGGTTTCTGTTACAGAACAGATATTACCATTCTCCATGCTGAGGTGGGTTTGGTCTGCATGCATCTTGCAGGTTAGACTTCTGGCATTGGGTAGCATTGCGTCCAGGTTGTTATCCCTTGTGCTATCTATGGTGGTGGGTTTGTGTTTCCAGCCTTACCTATTCAAGGCACAGTGGGGGTGACAACAGCTTTTGCCAGTATCCACACAGCCAGGTGTGCTGGGTGCGTGCCAGCCCTAGCAGGTGGAGCATCAAGTCTTGCTCGGCATGTCATCCCAGGCTGTCAGCCATTTGTTCCCCTTTGACTAACAGCAATACTTCAGCCAATTATTTTACTTAATCTTGTTGCCTTCATAGTGTGGCATCATGCTTGGTGAGGGTGAGATGTTAGGCAGGGTCATCATGTTTGCATATACTAGATGGTGTTACATTGCTTAACACATGGCAATCATGCCTCAGGTGGCGCTGCAGGGCTGCCTAAGTCGGATGCACATACTACACTCCCTGTACATGTTTGAAAGCAGGTTGTGACATGTTAGATGTCCCTTTTACTATATGAGTGAGTCAGAGAGGGGTATCATTCCCAGGGTTCCTACTGAGCCAGTGTATGTGCTATGCGTTGCCTCTTTGCCAAGGCCAGGGCATACTGGGCACGCCTCCTTCTGCCTACTGGGGCAGGCTCAGGTTGTTCCTCCTCCGAGTCACGCTCTGCCTGTGATGGCCTTGGCAATGGTGGGGGGCTGTTTGTCCCGGCCCTATGCTGGTCCTGCTGCAGCTGTTTTCCCAGAATCATATTATGTAGCATAGCACATACCATGACAATTTGGGTACATGTAGTTGGTGAGTACTGCAAGGCTCCACCAGATGTGTCCAGGCACCGGAACCATGACTTGAACAGCCCAAACACACAATCTATTACATTTCATGTTTGTGCATGTGCCTCATTATGGTGTTCTTGTTCAGGTGTGTGTACATTTCTGATGGGTGTCATCAGCCACGGCTCCAGGGCATATCCAGCATCCCCCACTAAGTGACCATGTGGGATGTCCCCATTGGCAAATGTCTGGTACAGCTGCGTCAGATGCCAGATATGGGAATCATGGTAGCTTCCAGGGCAGCCAGCACACACATTCGTTATTATGCCCTGGGCATCACACATGACCAGGCTGTTGATGGAGGGGAAGCCCTTGCGGTTAATGTAGGCCCTACCCCGCTCACCTGCTGGTGCCTTGATGCATATATGCGTGCAGTCTGTTGCACCCACTACCTCAGGGTATTCCGCTATTTGCTGGAAGAGTCGCATATTGCTGGCCAATGCCTCATGGGAATTGGTGAAATATACATGATCTCTGACATGTGCCGACATGGCATCCAGGAACTGGTGCAGTACCCTGGATGCTGATACCTGTGAGATCCCCATCATATCACCAGTTGGTCTCTGGAAGGTACCTGTTGCTAGTACTCTTAGGCCAACACATACCTTGGTTTCCACTGGGATGGGTTCCCCTCTGTTGGTTCTGTGTGTGAGGCATGGCCTGCACAGCTCAACAATTTGCTGCAGGAGGTCTCTGTCCACTCTATAGCGCTTCACTATCTCCAGCTCATGTAACCCCTGGTAGGTGACCCTGGGTCTGTACACTCTTCTCCGTCTCCTCACTGTGGGTTGTCTGGCAGCATTTGCATTGTCACCACCCTCAGCAAGTCTCCTATGTCTCCTTATAACAGCTATGGCAGACCCTAGCATGTTTGGTCTAAGTGCAGTTTTTTTCAGTTTTCACTTCTAATAGCTTACTCCTGTCTTGCAGTGTCTCTTGAGAGAAACATACTGTAATGCTGTTTGCAGTGTTTTAAGTGCTGGGCTGGGCTAGTATTCTGCCTGTGTAATTGCCTGCTTCTAATTGTTTTCACCTGCTAGCTCTACCAATATTCCCTGCTAGCTTCCTACTATTTCTTCTGCTTCCTTTTTCCTCTCTGTTTCCTCAGGGGGGTGCAGCGTGCATACCAGCAAAAACACGCTCACAGTGGCTACCACGCGCGCACACACTTTTACATGGACTAGAATCTGCTTATTTGGGTTAAAACGCGTGCACACCAGCGCAAACAGGTTTACAGATCTTTAAACAGGCTCCTACATGCTTACTTTGCCTTACATGGATGCACTCACGCTTACACGCGCGCACTCTGTCTTACTCGCGCCTCCCAGCGTGCACACGCACGCATGCATGCACAGCAAGAAACTTTGGTGTTAGCCACAGTGTACACCTTCCATTTCTTGACTTTCCCATGCTTATCTGTTGACACTCCTCTTTCTATGCTGTGTGACTGGCATCTTTCACATACCACTTTGCTCCAATGAGCTTGATTTCTTTCTGACATTCCCCCCTGTGATGTCACCTATCTCCTACTCTGTTACTCCCCCTTATCTAACTCTTACACTACACAGAATGTGCTCATTTTCTATGTGACAGTGAGATTCACTATCCTACCACTCATTTACATAGGATTGCCTACTAATGCTTAGTTACGTGTCTTACACTCAGCTTCCCCCCTTAGCAACCACTAAACGGTGGCCATGTTGTTTTCGGTCTGCTAGTCCCTGCATTGTAAATCCATGCATTGCATAAAACCCACATTTGTGGGTTTAAAACCTTTATTTTTATGTTTTATATAGCGCAGCCAGTTTGCGCAGGGCTGCGCTGAGTTTAAACATCGCCGATCGCCGAAAAAAAAAAATTTTTTTTCATGTTTGCATCGGGTTACCGTGCCAATGGCCACATATTTGGCCATTGGCATGCTGCCTGACACATATGCACACTTTATTTGGAGCTGACATGGCTCCATTGTGTTATTTGCAGAAACGTACTCAGTTGTCAACTGAGTACATTTCTGCACCTAACACGACTCTTACACAGGCTGGTTTCAGCTTCATGGATTGCTAATCTACCTCATTTGCATGCCTTTTGGCTGCAAGTGAGGTAATTAGCATATCCACGCCCTGCCCGTGTAAGAGACGTTTTAGCTGGTCTCTTACACGGTATTTCGGGCTGTTCCTGGATCGCTATGGCTGCATGGAGTCTTACACGACTCTTAGACTCCATGCAAGCCATCGTAAATCCTGCCCTTAGTCTCTGCCCAGAAAAAAAAAAAAAAAATATATATATATATATATATATATATATATATATATGTATATATATATATAATATATATATATATATGTTTTATATATATATATATATATATATATATATATATATATAAAATAGATATAAAAGTGATCTAATACTGTGATTCACAATAAAAAGGGTTGGTAACTTAAACCACACTAAAGTAAACATGAACAGATGGTTTAAAATGGGAAAGTGCTTTATATAGGCATTAGGAAACTGGCTAAACAAAGGCTGGAGAACTAAAATGAAAATCAAAACTATTAACACTGAGGCAATAAAAATCAACAACACTAATAAAACTCAAATGATGTGGCAGGGAATATAAGACAAGGAAAAATGGTATTAGGGAGCATGAAGTAACACAATGGAAATGGTGGAGGAAACAGTAACAGGATAAACAAAATGAAGCAGGAAAGGCAGTTCACATACTAATGATAAAACAGAGGAACATTTAAGAAACTTAGTTCTAAAACAGATAAGCAGCACTTTGTAAGGTGACATCCTAGCACAGTGACAATAAGTCATATTCCACAAAGCATAGCTCTGAACCTTTTGGTGCAAAACACTGGACAAAGCCACAAATAATGGGGGGACAAAGCCCCAAAAATATCGGCAGATTTAAACTTAGAAAGTTGCTAAAATAAAAAGCCTCGTGTTACCATGCATTTTATGAAGGATAGGAAGTCAGAAACTCGAATGCATGGCATTATATAGTGAATTCAGTCCTCACTGATTTGCTACAAACATAAAAGAGTACAAATTGTATGAGGAACAGACCCAAAATAGAAGTAAAACATCTGGAAAATCTGGATGTTCTGTGAAAATCTGGACAGTTGAGAGGTATGCAGAATTAGCAGGGAGAAAGACTATCAATCAGTCAATACCAGCTGTGCATTCTCTGTAGAAATGTGTGGGATTTTGTCATAGTGGAGGCTCCTCTCTAGTGGAAATTATGGGGATTGTACTGTTTTTACTTGCTGTTTAATATAAACAGCAGAGGGGTGGAAGAGGGAAGTGGTAGCAGCAGAAACTACTACCTCATACTCACAGGAACATTAGGTGATGTTCTTGGGGTGTCATTGCATTGTCATCCTATGGCTAAGGGCAGGTCATATCCATCAAAATCTCATTTCCACTAAACTAAAAAGACAAAGTCTTTAAAATAGGCACAATAATGATATCCCCTTCCCTAACTTTGAAAAATGAGTCGGTAGGGGTGTAAGTGGCAGCTAAGAAAAGGGATGAAACTAATGTATAAGGGTATTAGGGAGAAAACAAAAACTGAAGAATGCATTTCATTATCAGAGACAAAATGACAGCAGCTGCTCTTTATTCATAATAAAATGAATCAGGAGATCAAAATGAGGAATATTTGTGCATTTCAAATTAAAATTTCGATTTACTAAGGTACTTGAAAAGTAAGTATTATTACAATATAAAAACAATTTGAAAATGCCACAGTCACACAGCAGCAGTAGATGTGAAATATTATAAATTAAAGTGGAAATTAAAAAAGCTAATTCAAAGATATAAGACTTATGTGACCTTGTAAAAATAGCCAAGGTAGGACACTCCCTCGGTGATAGGGTAAGATTCAGAAGGTGTGGTGAATGAATGACAAAAAGCACATACTAAGAGCTCTCCAAAAGCAATCTTTGAAACTCTAACAGCCTCATGGATAATTAAAACAAAGAGTTCCATAAGACCTAAAAGGGGCCAATATCATGCAGAGCTGAATAAACAACACTAGAACCTTAATGGTGATTTCAGACTTATTAATAGCTAGTATGGGTTCTGCAGAACTAGAGTGATATGCTACTAATTCTGCACTAGCTGCAAATGGTCAAGTTCAGTATTTGGAAACCCTAGGCATAGGGCATTGCAGTGGTCCAGGGGTGAGACCAAGATATGCACAACAAGGTTTTGTGCTGGGAGTAAATGCTTCATGTATGAAATGATCCACAACTTGAAATGATGATCTGACAGCATAAGACACTTGGTCCTTCAGTGTCAGCTTACTGTTAAACACTACACCAGGATTTCATACCTTGTCATCACGTTTGACTTTGTCTCCAGCATAAATAATTATGGGATTCAGAATTGGAAAGCTTGATTACCTTCGAGGGGCAGAGACACTGTGCTGCAGTTATTAAGTCTCAGGCAATTACTAGCCATTCCATCCTAGATGCATTTCAAGACCTTATTTATTTATTTATTACATTATTACTTACCTTACCTAGAAAATCCACAGCAGAGAGATTGTCCCAAGGAAAGGATAGGTAAAGCTGTGCATCATTAGCATAACAGGTGTCAGTTGTTTTCTTAGTATTTTGTCAAAAACCTTTCCTCTAAAGGGAAAGTTAAAGATCAGGCAGGAATTATCAAGAATGACAGGCAAGTTGTAGGCCCAGATTCATTAATGCCTATACTAAGTGTACACTATCCGTATTCAATAACATCCCTTTCACATTCTTGTGCCTTCTAATCACACAGAAAGATTACATTAATTATACATGTAGTTTACACTTTGCAGTAACCTTTATGAATTCCCTTGATAGTTAAGGATGCAAGAAAATCAGTAGGAAAACTAAAATTAGGAGAAAGAAAGTGGGTGTTATGCTTGTGTTGTCTGTTCACTCAGAATGGTGTACACTTATTGTAGGTGTTAATGAATCATGCGGTCGACTTCTTAGAATAGGGATTATGATTACTAAGATTTACTTCAAACCAGCTAAAAGGATATCACTATTCAAAGATAATAGATTGATAAATCATAGGATCCAGCAAAGTTTCTGAGATTATCAATGCAGACAAGAATCTATCCCTAGAATATGTCAATGAGCAATTACTAGTAAATAAATAAAATAATAATCTATTTCTACTGCAGCAGTTTCAGAAACAGCTCCCAAATCTTGTATGTACAGTAAGGAATTGTAGGTGGAAAGATCATAACCTAGAGATATCTACATTTAGGCAAATGCTGATTTCTCTACAACCTGCACCACTGAAGTGGAGGTTTTTACCCTGTATCTCTTATTTCTATACTATCAGGTCACTGCATTTTAAAATCCCAGTGTACGTACCTACAGGGATTCACACATTTGTTTTTCACAAATACAAAGGACATCCGTTCTTGATACTCTGTTTTCCTTCCCACATTATTTGTGGAAGCCTAATTTTATTAGCAATAATTAGAAAAACATGCATAATACTAGAATGATCAGGAAATCCTCCCTTCTCTTTAGGAAAAATGTTAACTAACATTTCCTACTAAAGGCTCATTATTTTCTCCCAGTCTATATCTGTCGTCAGTAGAACAGACATATCTTGCACTATCTATAAACCTATCATCTTATAAATGTCTGTAGGGAAGCAGTCTAAATCAGCTGAAATACAAGGCTCCCACAGCAATTCTTGCATCTAATAACTTCCTGTGTAACCTAAACGTCCTCCCATCCCATATTTTACTGCTTCTCCCTCCGCCTCTTCTATTCCTCTGGCATTCAGACCTCTACAGAAATCTGTAAACCCTTTAAATATCTAACTGATTCGTCATCCTTTTTCCTAAGACACTTTATTTTGTTGTTAATTCTCCGTGATTTCAGCTTCAGTACTAAATTTTTGTCATTTATGTCTCCAGTTGCCCACCCCAGATCTCTCCTCTTACCCATCTCTACTTGTCTTCTGCTTATATCCTTCATTTTGAACCATCTGTTTAGTCCAAGTTTTGTATGCCAGCAAGGTATATAACCTCTCACTCTGTTCCTTATACAATGCTTTCTGGATATGTTGGAGATTTACCGCAATTTCTACAAATTGCTTCTATTCTTCTTTCCTTCATTTGCTCTTCTCCATCAAGATCCTGTCCTTCCAAAATGCCTTAAAAATCCCACCAAACCCTGCAGCATTCATTAATGCCTACGCTAAGTGTACACAATCTGTATTCAGCATCCCTTTCACTTTTTTTTGTGCTTTCTCATCACTCAGAAAAATTACATTAATTGTATATTAATTGTATCTTACTGAGAATTGGCTGTTAAAATCGGTGTACACATATTTTGTAATTGGGTGCATCTCACTGGAGACTGTTGGTATGCCTCAATAAATTTCATTTTTTTGCATTCATTCATTGAATGTTTTCTAGATTACCAGAAGAGATGAGGTACTGAGATTTCTCTTTCTCTCTTGTAATTTAATACCTTGAATTTTCACAATACATTTCTTGTTAGCCAGCCAGTAATTCAGTCTACTGTTCTTTTTTTCTGAAATACCTTTGAAACTGTGTGCCTCACTTCTACTCCCTTTTAACACTTCAAATCTCCAGAATCTGTTTCTCTTGCAGCAAGACATGAACTGTTTTCCAACAATATCTAAGCGTCTTCTAACCCAAGCAATCTGTTTGAAGCATTACTTAAAGTTACATTGAAATTTTTACCAAGCAAAAGATTACTATATACCTCTGAGTCCACCCCAAACAAAAGTAAAACCTTGAATTTGTTCTCATTTGGACTAGAGAAACACCATGCAAGTAAATATTTCTCCATGTCATAATCTTCTACTCAAATCATTGTCTAACCCTGCTTCTGAAGTTCTTCATGACTTTCAAGTTCAGCTTCTTACCAATACCACTGCATTCCTTTTCCTGTCTCCATCATGATAGTCTCCCGCTAAGACTGCATAACCTCTTGTACTTAGCTTACACACTTCCTTAATCAAATTCTGTTTATTGAAGGAGTGTCACATGAATATATATATATATATATATATATATATATATATATATATATATATATATATATATATATATATATATCCCGGCCTGCTGATGACACTCAATTTTGACTGCTTTATTTACGTCCTCTATAGCTCAGGCCACTAAGTTTGTGTCCCAGTTTCCATTTTTGCACTCCCTGAGCACTTTCTGCTGGAGGGCTAATAACTCCCTAGTATTTCCCATTGTGTCACCACCACCCCTCATCATGAGGGACACTAATTTAGTAAAAGTCCTAATAACCATTTTTCTGATCACTGACAAACATAACTTATACCACCACTGCTTTCATCTAAATAAATTCTTATATAATGATGTTGATTACTCCTCAGTTTGGGACAGCCTTAAAGTCAACTGTCTATACTCCTGCATAAAAATTGGCAAAATACATCACAAACAAAAGCATCCGAGAAAAGAGCCCTCTCATCCCATCAATGTGCTTAAGTATTATAGTTTTCATTTGGCTGTTTATTAAATTCCTGTGTGTTCCACAACATTTAGGAATCTGACCACAAAATTACACAAACAAAACAAAGTAACAGTATGCTGTTTTTTCCAAATATGTTTTTTTGCACAATGAAAAGCAAAGTCTCTAAATAAAAAAGTATGTACAAGAGTATCTGTACCTCCTGTACCTGGCTGAGGTGCTAGAGTGAATAAAACTTTTCTTCTGTGGCTGTTGCCTGATATTATCATTTGGGTGTCTGTGAATATTCAGAGAATATTTCATGAGGATAATACTGACTTATCTCAGACTTCCATGGAACAGTATATCTTCCATGTAGAAGATAGAACTGGTTAAAATCAGATGCAGCGGTAAAATTTTGGGACAAACATTTTGAGGAAAGAAACTGCCATGTGAACAATTCATTTTTGTTGGTTGTTGCTAATACTTCTCTGAATCTTTCTAATGAGTTACAAGATTTATGTAAGAAATTGGAAAATCTGCTTCTTATAGAAATGAGTACACATTTTAACATTTTAAGTTTGAAAAGATATCATGAACTGGATGTTACCCCACGGGGTTAACATTTTTTTAAAAGCCTCAGTACAGCATTCGATGATGAGAGTGAAGAAGATCAGGCTTTTAAAAGCAGGTGGGTTACAGCAGCCACAAGTGTGCCCTTGAATGGATTAATATTCTTGTTGAACGTGATTTGGTTAAACAGTGTTGCTTGAAAGATGAGGTGCAATCTGTGTATTCTGAAATAAGTTCACAACTATCTACTTTCAGATTTCATGCTTTGTTGACTGAAACAAATGGTAAACTTAAGTCCTATGAGCAGGATGTGAGAAAAAGAAGGGAAAGCTTAGGAGACATCTTCGCAATTACAGCAGTGGTAAGGTTTTCCAGTGGAAGGTTAAAGTGCATGCACAGTCCACACATACCACCAGAAGACAGAAAAAGCCATTGAATGTGTCTTTTGTTTCATCTGAAGGTGTGAACACTTTCATGGATTATGAGAGTGATGGGGGAATTTATCCTCCATTACCTCCTACTCAACATCCAGGCTGTCACAAGGAGAGATTTCAGAGGCCTAATAATCGATCTAACGGACTCCAAAATGAGAGAAAGAGAAGTAGATTTGGGCAGGGACAGCAGGATAACACTGATGGACAAATGAGACATCATAAAAAAAGGTAGATGACAGTGATTGTCGAAGTGTTGGTGTGATTTTTACAGACAGTAATTCCTTAATTATCAACATTTTTTGTTGTGTTCGAAATCTCTAGAGTCAGTACTTAATTTAGGTCTAAAGTTTGTTCCAACTGTTGTTCCTCATTTCTATAATTTAAAGTGTGAGATCTTCTAACTGATACAAAAATTGCAGTTGGTATGTTATTTTTTTCAGTCAGAACAAGAATACAAGGAAGTTTGTAGTATAAGTCCTGAAGATAATTTTCATCCTTGTGTTTCCAATCCTGTTAAATGATATGAGGTTGCACCTAATGCCTATTGTTTACTGGATACTTTAAATATAAATAGCAAAATTTATTTTATACCCCAATTTGATAATGACATTATCCAACAATTTTCTGCAGCTTTAAATTTTTCTATTGAATCATTAGTAGGTACTTTTTTTAAGTTTAAATCTGATGTTAAGTATAATCGCTCATTTGAACAATGGCAAGCTCTAAATAATGTTAGTAAAAATTCTGAATTGATAATTAAGCCCTCAGATAAAGGCAGTATAACTGTAGTGATGAATTTTAAACAGTACTCAGAAATCTGTTATATGTTTTTGCATGCTACAACAGTTTATGAGAGATGTGATATAACAATATAAATCAAGCACTTGATAAATATAATTCATTGCTACATAAGGGCTTTAGGATTGGTTATCTTAGTTGTAATGACTTAGAAAGTTTTCTGTTCAGGATTGTGTGAATTGGCAACCTTTTATTGCTTGCCTAAAGTTCATAACGGGTTGAATAAGTTCTATAAACCAACGAAGGCACAAGAAACTGGTAAAAGACAGAAACACAAGTCCCAAACACAGTAGAGTCCACACACAGCTTTTAATAAATCTTCTCAAAATAAACTTTAAGCACTTTTTGTCTGCCCACAAAGCAGACTTCCTCAGAAGTAATTTTTACAAAAACATACAGCATTTAAATAGTCACTAGCACCAAAAATGCGGGATAATTAAGTCATTAACCATTTAAGGATACACTGCATAAAAGACCTAATAAAGCATACTGAAACCTAAATAATGTTTGAACATTGTTTACAAATTTTAGTGCATAAAAATATTCTATGTTTAAATTAAAAACCACATAGAAATAAAAACATAAACATCCCCTAATAAAGTACAACCTTAAGGTAAGTATTTTATCTCAACAAACTCTCAAGTTTGAAAATGCCACCAAAAGTGTTGAACACATTTGAACCAGGAACATTACTTACATAAAACTTAAAAATTAGTGATGAAGTCAAAGTAAACTTTACCAAGCGTTATACAACCTTAAAATGAACATTTTATCTCAGCAAACTCTTCAGTTTGAGAATGCTGCTAATAGAATTAAATTCATTTAAACCAGGTATGTTGCTTGCATCCAGTTTGATTTGCCACTTAAGTTCTAGCTCCTCCAATTTGAGGGTAAAAGGTCCCCCTCTAAAACTGTGTTCGACCTTGTCAATAGCTAAAAACCTAAACTTATGATCGCTATTCAAATGGATGTGTTTGGCCAGGGCATTATCAAGCTTATTACGATTGATGGCGTACAAATGTTCGTACATCCTATCCCGGAGCTTACGTTCCATTTTCCCTACATAAAAAGCAGGGCAATGAATACATCTGGCTAAGTAGACTATACCCTTAGAATTACAATTAAATCTATCCTTTAATCTATATTTATGACCAAGGACTGAGAATGAATTAGCCGTGTCAACATATTTACAGTAATTACAATTTTCACATTCCACCTGGTCTTCGTGGTCTTTCCAATAAATCCTTAAGATTCTTACCTAGTCTGAACACTATATTTGGAGAGTCACCAAATTTATTAAATAGGGACTCATTACATCTAAACATTTCCCAATTTTTCTTCAATATATTCGAACAAAGGGTACTGTGAACACTGAATGTGGTTATAAAACCACAAGACAGTAATTGTCCCTTTTGTGAGACTGTAACATTATGTATAGGTGACGTTAAGGTGTCAGAAACTTGTGAGGTCAACCCTTCAATACCTCCAAGTGCCAGTATCGGCTTAAATATAAGCCTTTCCCTCTTACTATTAACTTCCTCTATTAATGTGTCCAACAAAGACTCTGGGTAACCCCGATGAAGAAACAGTTTTTTCAAAAACTGACATTCTTCATGGAAGTTATCATCCCTAGATATGATGCGAGAAGCCCTGACTAATTGGCCTTTAATAACTGCCCTCTTTTGGTGGAAAGGGTGACAACTAGAGAAATGTACAAATGTGTTAGAATAAGTCTTTTTCCTAAATATTTTTGCTATGTAACAATTCAACACTCTGTTCTTAGTCAGCCAAATGTCCAGATATGATATAGACTCCGAACTAAAATTGGAAGTAAACTGAAGAAATTCAGTTGACCTATTAAAACTAACTAACAGGTCATCACCTACTTTTACATCACCTTTTAACAGAACAAAGATGTCATCTAGGTATCTGGTATAATAAGCTATAAATTTAGAAACATTAATATTTTTAAATACATGCTCAGTCTCCCAGTACGCCATTACTAAATTGGCCACACTCGCCCCACAAGGGGAGCACATAGCTATACCCACTTTTTGTAAGAAAAAACTGGTTGTTAAATATAAAAAAGTTGTTCGTAAGAACTAGGTCTAATAATTCTGTCACTAAGGAAACATCTCTGCTTGGAGCGTTATGCTTTAACATCATTAATGTCACCCATTCTGCACAAATTTGGTGTGGAATACAAGTATATAAATCCTTGACATCAATTGTCAAGAAATTATAACTTTCAACAAATTTCAAGTTATTTATTTTAGCTAAAAAAGACCAGGGATCTTTACAGATTTGTTTGTCTAAGACGACATATTTCTCTAACAATGAGTCTATAACCTTAGCACAGGCATACGTTGGGGAGCCTCAACCATATACCAGATGTCGCAAAGGTGGATTTACCAAGTCTGTGAATTTTTGGTATACCAAATAAACTTGGGTAAACTGGAAATAGTGTAGTCATATCATTCAACAAGGCTTGGTCTATGCGGCCTTCGATGAACAAGTCATTAATGCAACCCTTAACCAAATTATAAGCTTTATTAACCTCAGACCTAGAACTTGTTTGATAAGCTTCATTATTCAGTAAGTGATTCATTCTATCGATATAATCACTACTATCAAAGATTACCAAGCCACCCCCTTTATCAGGCTTGCACACTCGAATATCCTGTGAATGTATATATTCTATAAAATCACGTTCAACCCTGTTGACATCTGAACTTACATTTGTAACTGAACTATGTTTGACCATATGTCTAAAGTCTAATTCATATAATGACTCAAATGTCTGCAAAACTGGATGTAAAGGGGGATTAAATGTACTGGATGTACGGAACACCTGCACCACGTCTGAGTGCAAGTTATTACCAAATAATAATTGGGAATTCAATTTCCTTGAAAATGTTTTTAACTCGATAATCATTTTAACCAGATCTGCCTGTTGTTGTGGTACATATGTATAACCCTTAGCTAAGAAATCCACCAACTCACTAGAAATTACACTAGAAGAAAAATTAAACACTTTAAAATCATCATCTTTGTTAGAAATAATTACAGGCCCTGGTTCACATGGTTGAACATCATTTTCACTTTCCATTGAAATAAACATATTGTCAAGATCACCATCTTCAACTCCCAAATCATGGGACGATGGACTCAAAGCAACAAAAGGAATAAAAGGACCGGAAGAAACCTCCGTTGAGGAAATGTTTTCCTCACTCACGGAATCTTCCTCGTTCATTACATCAAATTCCTGATGGTCCTGGAATTGTTCCTGTTGACAAACTGATTCCTCTGTTGCTTCGGTCTGGCTCCTGTGTGATTGGCATGTTGACAAACCTGTTGGCCTGTTGTATTATTGTTATTATTAGCCTGCTGTCTATAACTGTAATTATAGAACACATGTGGGCCCTTCTGCAATCTCTCACTACTTCTGACTTCAGGTATAGCAGCCGCCATAGGTACTGAGTCACTATTAACGGCCATCGGCTCTAAATCATTAATAGGATTAGTGCATTCCATGGGTAACTGCTGCCCATTACGTTGTATAACTTGATGTAAACTAGGGCTACTACTTTGATTCATATCCATACCGGGTTGCCATACCTGAGCAGACGAAGGCAATGGGTAAGCTGTACCTTGGCTATAAGCCTTAGAGTCCCGGTTCAGTTTTTTACTTTTATTACTTTCTAACTTACCCATATGCTGCTCAATGCTGGAAAAAATTCTACTATATTCAAATTTATATCTAGTAAATTCCAAGTCATTAAGCACTTTCTTGTCAAGATCAAACACTACATTGGAGATATCTTTCACCAACAACGAATAGTGTTTGATCATTAATTCCAAGAGTTCAAACCCTTGCCTATCGAACATTTCAACTAGTTCGATGTGACAAGAAGAGTCTTTTACTAGGCCTGTAGGATATTGTGTTCTACGTAGGCCTTTAGGAATAACTTTGCGAGCCAAACATTCTTTAAAATGTGCGATTTCCAATTGGGTTTTCTTTAGTTTCAACAAGTGGACATCTAAGAGTTTCAAATTATTAATTTTATTAAATGGGACAATGGACTCAAAGCAACAAAAGGAATAAAAGGACCAGAAGAAACCTCCATTGAGGAAATGTTTTCCTCACTCGGGGAATCTTTCTCTTTCATTACAGCAAATTCCTGATGGTCCTGGAATTGACAAGGTTGAACTCAGTTTTAAAGGGGAACCTTTTACCCTCAAATTGGAGGAGCTAGAACTTAAGTGGCAAATCAAATTGGATTCAAGTAACATTCCTGGTTTAAATGAATTTAATTCTATTAGCAGCATTCTCAAACTGAAGAGCTTGCTGAGATAAAATGTTCACTTTAAGGTTGTATAACGCTTGATAAAGTTTACTTTGCCTTCATCAATAATTTTTAAGTTTTATGTAAGTAATGTTCCTGGTTCAAATGTGTTCAACACTTTTGGTGGCATTTTCAAACTTGAGAGTTTGTTGAGATAAAATATTTACCTTAAGGTTGTACTTTATTAGGGAATGTTTGTTTTTATTTCTATGCGGTTTTTAATTTAAACATAGATTATTTTTATACACTAAAATTTGTAAATAATCAAAACATTATTTAGGTTACAGTATGCTTTATTAGGTCTTTTAGGCAGTGTATCCTTAAATGGTTAATGACTTAATTACCCCGCATTTCTGGTGCTAGTGATTATTTAAATGGTTCATGTTTTTGTAAAAATTACTTCTGAGGAAGTCTGCTTTGTAGGCAGACGAAACACGCTTAAAGTTTAGTTTGAGAAGATTTATTAAATGCTGTGTGTGGACTCTACTGTGTTTGGGACTTGTGTTCCTGGGTTGAATAAGTTACAATGTACACCCATTCTAGCTGCTTGTAAATATTTTTTATATAATACTGGTTTATTCTGACAGAAATACTAATTTTCGTTTGTTAAAGTGACCCCGTTATATATTAGAGATGCCCAGGACTTTATAAGTAAAATATCTGACTTGAAATGGGAAGGGGTATGTATTGGATGGTATTAGGTGTACAGAGTTTATATACTAATATATTACATCAGCATGATATTCAAGCATTACAATATTTCCTGAGGGACACACTGTTATCTTGTTTTGTAATAGAGTTGGTTCAGTTTTGTTTGGAACATAATTATTTTGCTTTTGACTTGTTTAATTAAATTCAGGGAACAGCAATGGGGGCATCTTTGCCCCCTGGTATGCTAATTTAATGATCTCCAGGATGTAATAAAATCTGTGGAGGCACAGTGTAGAGCCTACATGGACTGTTAGCTTGTTTATGTACACAGTTCACCCTCGGCAGCACACCATGCATATTAATGATGGTGCATTGCCAAGGGAGAGCTGAGGAACATGAGTATTGAATCCTTGTAGGGAGAGGCATAGTGATAACTATGTCTGCAGATGTGTAAGAGACTCCCCGGACTGTCCATCAGTGTTATGTTCATTTTTAATTTTTTTTAAATAAAAAAGCATGTTTGCATGGCATGGTGCAGAGCATAGCAATGCTAAGGCAGTGCCCAAACAATGGCCAGACATCTAAAAATAGAAACCGGATGTATTTACTTATTTATTTAAATGTATGTTTAAGTGTAGCTGAGAATGTTTGCTGGTGCAGCGTGGTGCTCAGTACAGCTTATAGGTAGCTCAGTGTTATATGTAAAGGTACACCTCATGTCTGAATATCCATGTAGCTTAATGAGTACAGTCATGGCTCCATGTGTAGTAGCTCCAGGGTTTGAATACATGGAAGGCAAATAAGTATTTAATTTTAAAATACACATTTTGCAGATTAATTTAAAATATAGCTCCATTGCACTTTGCTAAGCTCTGATGAGACCTGTTAAGACCTGCTAAGCACCGCACAAATGTAATACTGACTTCCAATTTTTATGCCCTGCTTGGCAGGTTTGCGTGCTGCTAAGCTCTGCTAAGACTCTGGTTCTGCATGTTTTTGCACTTCTCCACTCAGCTGCACTGGTTTGCATGGTGCTAAGTGACACAGTGCTTTTTTGAATGTAGTCCAATAATGGGTAAGGGTGGGAAAACAGCCTATATTAAGCCCAATAGGTGGGAATACAGAAAAATATGTTGGAGTTCTGTCTCTGAAGGGTACTATGGCAGGTGCTGGTGAAGGTGTGCCCCTTCAGGCACAGTGTTGGGGCATTCTGGAGTCTATGGTCATGGTTGAACTCCTAGCAAAAAAAACATGAAGACCAGCTGCTGCTGCAGGGAGGTTTCCAGGGCTCAGAGTGTAAGGCAGAGGCCTGGGACCAGCTGGCAAGAGAACTCACCAGTGTTGCTGGTATCCCCCACACAGGTGAGTAGTGTCGTCACCACCATGATGACATGAAAAGAAGAAAGGGGGGGGATCTCTTGGACACCTGGGTCCAAGAAGCTTGGGCAGGGAATGCCCTATAAGTATGTAAGTAATTTTACTTCTGTTTCACCAATATCTAATCTAAATGTCTGGAAAACTGGTATGCATAATAGTGTGCTTTTCTCCTAGCAGCTGCAGAGTTGCACTCTGGGTGCCTAGCCAGGTTGCACTGTTATTGTGGTGAGTACGGATGTATTATGCTAAGTGTAGTGATATAAGCAAGAAAGGGTAAAGTGTTAACTGCATGAAAGTATATACAATAAAGTCTATAGTGCAATAATTGTGAAATTAGACCTGTTTTGAAACAAATGAATAATGCCAATTGTTGTGTAATAAAAATACAAAACAATACCAGTAACTGCATTAAAGAATAAACAATAAAGTCTGTAGTGCATTAAATGTGGAATTAGAGTTGTTTTGAAATACATGAATAATGCCATCTGTTGTGTAATAAAAACATGAAACAATACCAGTAACTGCATTAAAGTATAAAGTCTTTAGTGCAATAAATGTGGAATTGGAGCTGTATTGCAAGAATAAATAATGCCAACAGTTCTGCAATAAAACATGAATCAATACCAAAATCACCAAGGAACATGGTGTACATCAGGATCGTGTTGTTGTAACTAATGCAGTAGAGCTGTATTCATTCAGACAATAAGGTAAGATGTTGCAGTCAAATATAACACTGTAACAACTGTAAAATGCATTGTCTAACACATACAGTTCCATTCAAGGCTGTTTCTAGGCCAATATTTTTTCACATAATGCTCTGTCATCGACAAACATCAGGTAAGCAGGTTATATGGGTGAGATAGCCCACTCCATGATCTTATATTGTTTGTTGACTTTACAGATATTTCAACCCACTAACAATAGCTGTACGGAGCTCCGGTATTGCCGTATATTACATAGTTTAAGTGACAATGTTATGCTTGCTTGACTGGTGGCTAGTTATTAGTGCTGACAAGGTCTTTCTCATAATAAATGTTTTCTTTCTAGGTAGTCCCCCTCAAACTACCCCAGTATAAGACACTCCTGACTGAAAGGACGTTACCCTGAAAAACTTTACCTGCTAAAAATCTTTGAAGTCTAACCTGCAATTTGAATACGGTTAATAACATAACATGTACTAGTACCTTAACACTCTACCTAGGTACTGTTTCATGCTGCCCTGGGTCTAAAGGCACCTCTAGGCTCCCTACATATTGTGTAACCTAGCTAGATTTTCCCCAAGGATCTTACCTCTTTAACTTACAAATCTACCCTGCACACAGCAATTTCATCCAGCTCCCTTGCACATAGGCCATAAAATATACCCTGGAGCTCTTAATTAAACTCTGCAAGGGGAAATTTTATAGCTTAAAAGTAGCCCATAAATTTGGTGTAAAACTAAACCAGTGAAATACAACCAAAAAAGATACATTTGGAGTGAAATTAAACTAGTACAATGCAGCCGAAAAGATACATTTGGTGTAAACAGAAAGAAGAGAAAATATACATTTGGTGTACAAAGAAAAGAAACAAGTAAGCCCAGGGATATAATTGGAGTTAGTATTAGCCCCGCTGCACTCAGCCTCGCTGCACTTGGGCTCACTCCGCTCCCCTCACTGCCCCCTATTTCCACCTGCCCCCACTAGTGCTACATTTCAACTAAACTTAGCCACTAACCTCATGCTAACCACCAATCACTGAATCTGCCCCACCCATGTACGCAATTCCTTCTCTTCCACTATTCTACATCCTGTAAAGCACAATCTTCCATCTAACTACCTTGCAATCATAAACATCTCTCATCATCCACCACACCCACCCCATCCCAAGCAGATCTCTCACTCATGACCAAACCCAACCAAACCATGCACAGACTACCCAAACCCACATACATACACCTCTTACTATTGCTCCTAGGTGTATCCACCCTCCCACTGCTAACTTCTATCACCAGCCACCACAAACAACTTAATTTTATCCACACACCAAGAAAAACTTCTTCCACTAACATTATTGCAACACACCCTTTTACTCAACTAGTCCCATATCACTACCAAACCTTCTTTATTCACCACTGTGCACATAGATTACTGCTATCACACTACCAGTCCCAAACAACTATAAAGAACTTTAAGACCCTAAATAAACTACTCAAACTCTATTTTACCTCAGAATCCAACTCATTAGCTGTGGTGATATACACCCAAACCCAGGCACACAAAATCTAGGAGCCCCAATCCTCAACCTGAATGATACCCTACTCCACCGAGACAAATCCATGCTCCTCATTTTAAATTTAAATGTCAGAACTATACTAAACAAAGTCCATGACCTTCATGCACTACTCTCCTTTTATCAACCTGAGATAGTCATACTAACAGAAACTTGGCTTAAACCAGGCAACCACAACAATGAAATCACTCCACCAGGTTACAATATAATTCATAGTGATAGAATAGGTAAAAAGGGGGGGGTGTTGCTATAGTATATAAATCTCAGCTCATCCTTGAGAAAGTAGACATAAAGTAGACCTCAATAAAGTTAAACTCACTCTAACAAAACTAAAATGTAATGATAGTAAACATATCAACATCATAGGATGCTACATCCCTCCAGGCAACAATATCCCCATTACAGAAAAACTCCTAGAATGGATATCTAACTCCATCCCCCAGAAAAGCATAGTATTAGGAGATCTTAATACTGACTGGAAAAACTATTCCAGTCATAACCCACTCTCCCATATTAACCTACATGGCCTAACCCAACTCATCACTTCCCCCACAAGAACAGACAAGAGAACCAAACACCAATCCACTCTAGATTGGATACTCGTATCCCACCCATCACTGATATCCCTAGCAGGGTGTCGACCAGACACCCTGAGTGACCACCAAGCCACATTTTTACTCAGATCAAAATTACCACAACTGACCCAAATATCTACGCACATAATTAGAAACAAAAAAAAAACACTTTAACCGCTCCAGCTTTATAAATGACCTAAAAATGTGCAACTGGACCCCCCTAAAAAACCTACCTCTTGATGAAGCTGTACTATATTTCAATACTACTTTCTTAAACAGCCTTAGCCATCATGCCCCCTCCAGGACAACAAGAATTAAAACTAAATATGCCCCCTGGTTAACCTCAGACACAAAATCCCTCCTCAAAAAAAAGAAACAAGTCCTGGACCAACTACCTCAACAGTAAATCCCAATTGAACAAGCAAATATACATTGGACTACATAACAAAGCCAAAAAACTCACCAAAACAGACAAAACATCTTACTACCAAAAGTTACAGGATAAGCACAGTAACAACCCACAAAAATTTTGGGCAGCAATTAACTCTATTCTACAACCAGGTAAAACAACTACCCCAACCCCAAAAATAGATAACAACCAAGACGACATCCCCACTCAATTTAATAAATACTTTACAGAAACCATCCAGACCCTTGTAAACAGTCATCCTATGACAACATCCCCACTCCTGAATATCCACCCACCCACCCCAACTAACAATTGTCCCAAGTTCAGCTTCCACCCAGAGCCAACCAAATCCATTGAAAAACTACTCCGCAAGCTGAAACCATCGTCTCTAGCCACAGATAAATTACCCACTGAATACCTCCACCTGGCTGCAGAAGCCATATCATATCCTGTCTCCATCCTAATTAACAGATCCATCTCTTAGTGTATAGTACCCAAGTTATGGAAAATATCACATATCATCCCTCTACATAAAGGAGGAACCTCCCTGGAACTCAGTAACTATGGCCCTATAGCCATACTACCCCATTTATCTAAAATTTAGAGCAGGTAATACACAAGCAACTAATGAAATATCTCCTAGAAAATAATCTAATAGCAACTCAACAACATGGCTTTAGACCCTTCCATAGCACCACCGCCGTACTAAAAGAATTCACCAACATTGTCAATACTCACAGGAACAATGGAAGCCTTGTATCTGCCACCTTCCTTGACTTGTCCAAAGCATTCGATATGGTTAACCACAATAAACTGCTTCTTTCACTAGCAACTCTAAACCTTACCGCCCCTGCCATCTCCTGGTTCAAAGACTACCTAGAGGGAAGGAAACAAGCTGTTATGTGGCAAAACCAACTCTCCCCCTCCCTACCAGTCTCCCTAGGAGTACCCCAAGGCTCTGTCCTGGGGCCACTTCTTTTTACCCTCTTAACCAATCAGCTCCCAAACAGTATTCCTAAGGCCTCAATAGTACAATATGCAGATGATGCCACCATAATATGCACAGCCAAATCAACTGACATCCTTCACTCCTTAACACAAGAATGCTTTTCCCTAGCAGAAACTTGGATTACAAACCAAAGGCTCATTCTGAAAGCTCCCACGGAGCCACACCTACCACTGATTCTTTCTTCGTCTCCTCCTTTAACAAGACCACAATCACCCCCACAAATCATACCAAACTCTTAGGGGTTAAAATAGATAATCACCTTAAATTTGACCTACATATTTCTGTAACCATAAAAAGTACATAAAAACTTGGCCTACTGTATCGCAATAAAAAAATCCTCACTCACCACTCCAAAACTACAATAGTGAGGACTCACCTACTGTCCGCTCTACTTTATGCCTCCCCCATGCTTACAAATCTCCACAAATCTGACCTAAACAAACTTGATAGTTGTTATAATAAGATAGCCAAATTCACTACAACCTCTCCCATCAGAACACATCACTGTGAATGCCTAAAAAACTCAGTTGGCTAGAACTACCACTACTACTTCAACTCAATCAACTATCACTAACTGACAAAATAATACATAACTCTGAAAACACCCCAGCCCTACAAAATCTTTTGCAACCCTATACAGCCACCAGGCCCTTGAGGTCTAGCACACAAAACCTCCTCAAAGTAACGAAATATAACAATGAAGTGGGTAAGTCTGTCTACAGCCACTGTATAGCAAAAACCTGGAGCTCCCCTCCTTCCCACATAGCTGACAACAAATCCCCATCACAGTTCAAGAAACTTGTTAAAACTCACTTTTGAATAATCAACTGTGCTCCTGTATCCCCCCTGCTAATGTCTCATTAGAACACTTCACTTAACTTAAGTAACTCTGCTAATCCAACCAATTATAGTACTATACCTACTTAGGACTGTTAATCTACTGCTCACCCCATCTCTCCAGGAGTTAGGGAAAACTTCCCCAGCAATGTTATGCTTTCCATAAGCAATTAAAAACAGGAGAAGACATATTGTAAATCAATTTGTTATCTTTCTCAACTAAAACCAGGGAAAGATGTATAGTAAATCAATTTGTTATCCTTCTCAACTATAGCGAGCATCATCTGCTCTCTCGGAGCCTTATTGTACGTCTCTCTGCTTTTACTCTGATAGTAAATCTATCACAGGAATCTTAAACTTAGGAATATCTTCTAAAATTTAATATTATATTGTAGAGAATGAATGTATCCTATCTGTTAGTTAATATGTATGTCAAAGTCTCTTCTATGGAAATTGTATGTCAAAAGTCTTTCCTTAAAACTATGTTTTGTAAAAAAATTGTTCTCTTGGAGCTTTTCTCCCCGGGCCTCCACTGAAAATGGACTTGTAATCCAGTTGGACTCTCCCGGTCAACAAATGTAAAATAAATAAATAAAAATAAATAAAAATAAAGTATGTACTCCAGCAATGTTAGACTGATATATAGCATACCTACTATCTGTGTTATTCTTATATTTCATGCATGTGTGTTCTACTGTCATTACAGTCTAGTATAACAGTGTAGTAGTACTGCCAGGTCATAGTTTGGTTCCAGGTAAGCTCTAGACAAATATCAGTCAGTCAATAATCAGCAGTAACTCAGTAGCTCAGTTTGTTAAATGTTCTGTATGTAGTACATTTCACCACACACAGACCAGGGTTCGAATCCAGTGGTAGGTAGCATTAAATATTATAGTAGCAGTCATGTAATGGTCACAAATTCTCTCTTCACAGGAACTACAGATAAATGGGTGAGGTAACCCATATTATGAGTAGATAATTCTGTGTTTCAATCTCCAAGACTGTTGAAATCATTAGCAGAAATGTGTAAACTCTGCAATGTGCAGTCAGAAATAATATGTGTAATCCTGGTATGGCTGTATGCTTATAGTGTCTGTTAAACATTGCTACAGTCAGTCACTGCTATTGGGTTTTATTCCAATGCCTGCCAACCAAGACATGGCTGCTGTTTAGTGTCTGTGCTGTACACATACATCTCTCAAGTGTCATGATTTCACTTTCTGTAATTAATAGTGTGTAATCTGCCTCTTACAGGAATACCATGACAATGAGTACCTAGATTGCAAAGTATCACCATTTCAGCCCACAGACACCTTAGTAGTTATGTAGGTCCACTAGATGTGCAAGTGTTCTGTGTAGGTATGTACACACAGGTGCTACTGTTTGGCCCATAGAGTCCCATGCATATAGCTTGAGAGGTATGTACATGCTACATCAGTATAGTAGACTTGTACTCACTGTAAACATAAAGAAAATACAGACCTGTAGAATAGATAGTAGCACTGTTGCCAAGAAAGTAAGCTGCACTGTTACTAATGTACTGATTTTGTCTTTCTCCTCACCTCTTATCTTTATTTATTACTGTTAATCATTAGTTATGGTTTTCTATTAACATATGTTGTTAACTTAACTGTTTATTGGGACATGTGTTATTATTGTTATGTATTATCCTGGATGCATATTAACATACCTTGTTAAATGACATATTTTGTTGGCCATATACTGTAACTGTTACCGGCATGCTGTTATACTGACTGTTCTGTTATTTATTGTTGTGTTTGACATAATTTGCATTGATATGTAATTGCAATATTTCCAGTTTTCTGCCATGCTGTTATTTCTAACAATGCTTTCTTAATAACTAACCTAAACATATTGCTATACCTCCATTACCATAGCACATTGGGGTAGGCCTATTCCTGGTGATCCGCCTACCTTGCCTCAACTGGCTGTGGCACAGGGTCCTAGAATGTCTGGGACCATGGCTGGTGGTGTCCCCTCTGCTGCCCCTACACCACCTATAGCGTGGATGGAATCACCTCAGGAGATGGGGCCCAGCTTCCCCCTGGGAGTGGTTGCAAAGGGGCTGCAGTCACCCAGGATCAACTGCTGGTCATGGTGCACAGGATTGTGCATTGGAGCTATGAACACCACCTCTGCCAGATTGAGTGTACACTGGCCATCCTGGTGAGGCAGGCTTGCCCTGGCACCCAGCCTCTGGCACAACCACGCTCAAGGCAGTGAAGCAACAGTGTCAGCTGTCCCTTGGGTGGGGACGTGAGTCATGCTGCTGTCTGGAGGCATGGGCAACTTGGCTGCACAACACCTTCCCCATCCAATGTGTTTACCCCATCATGTGTCACACATTGCCCCTGTCTGCTGTCTTGTCGGTCTTGTCTATCTGCAAATGTACCCTCTCCTACCTAACTTACCTCCCCACATGTACCTATGTCCCTTCCCCTACATTCCACTCTCAACTTAAAAAAATGGGCACCTGTCCCATAAAATTATATCACCCCATACATAGCTCTCAATGTCACACACATGTCCACTGGACACTACTAATCTGGTCTAATTGGCTTGATATCACAGTTATGTTGTCCTCACCCATCTCTCTGTGGTTTTAGTGTCCAACTTCATTTACAAACTGTCAAACTAAACTCTGTCAAACTGCACAGCTGTTGCTGTACAAGATGTGGATAGCTACGGGTCTTTCCTACACCCTTCCTGCACATCCCTAACTGCCTTTCACTATGTTTTTGCCCCCTATTGCCTTCATTTCACCACTTGCCTATCAACCCCTTTTTTTTCTCTTTATATTTTTAGTGCGGGTTTGCACCAAGCTAAGAGAAGTGGTGCGGTGAGCCATGCCACTTCACTTAGCTAAGCTTAAATGAGATTTAATGATTAAATGTGTTTATTACATTATCAGACACATGTACAAAATGAGCACATCTGCCAAGTTTGAAACCTGGGCCTCTCTCACCTACTGCCCACTGCATTAATCCACCATGCCTCACAGATCTGGTATAAAACAGCTGTTTCCAGCAAAACATACTAATTGCCCCTTTCAGTCATTAGGCATGTAACTGAAATAAACACTAATGGAAAAAATGGGAGTATACCTTGGACTCTGGTGCAATAATAGACCAGTAGACAGCCAAAGGCATAATAATGGATGTAAGTGATTCCTGTGATAGCATGTATATATGCCCTTTTATCAGCAACTTTTGGAAAGACACCTGCTAAGTCAGCAATCGCAAAGTACATGTACAACTTAGGTTCATAGGTTCATAGGTTCATACTAGGCTATCTGCCCGAGGGCATTTACAAGCCTAGCCCATAGTTTTGTGGCTTACGCCACCCCTTTAGTATGGGGAACTATACCCATTATTTTGCTGTGCCTCTGTTGAGCAGTGACACTGAGGTAAACTGGGACCCTGGTGCAGAAATACACCCATACAAAGCCATGCACATACTGACGGATGTAGAAATATTTCACACTGCTGGTATATATGCACATATGTCTTGCAAATACACTTGCTTTTGCAGTGACTCAGTGGTACAGTCTATTATATGCCTTGCAAGCAGTCCAGCTTGTCACACACAGTCATGGGTTCAAATCCAGATTTGTCTAGTAATTCAATTACAATATTGTGAAGACAGCAAGTAATGACTCAGTCATGGAATCCTATTCCACACAGGTTACTGCTAGTTAATATACTGCTACCCACGTTTGCAAGTCAGAGGCCTGCAGGTAGGGACACACTACACATATCTGTATAGCCTAACTGTATGTAACCTACTACTTTGTTACTGGCACTGTTGCATAACAGATGTACCCTAATCGCATGCCTCAGTTGGATTGTACAGAGTACCCTTACCCTGGCTCTGCTGTAATGACAGAGCTGCCACAGTTACATGTACAGCCAAAATGTCCACACTCTCCCCTATGTGCAGCATCTGCAGCCTGTAGCATACACAGCTGTATGTAAAGGTAGCTGTTACAGACCTATCATACCTCTCAATCCCCTAGAACAAGGGATCCAGACATAGCCAGATGTAAAGGGGGGGCTAAGGCCCACAGATAGAGATACGTGTAACGATTTGCCCCTACAAAGATAGTAGGTTGATAGGTTAACAGCTATTGCATTAGCATGCATGTTCTGATGTATATGAAGTCTGACACTAAAGTGTGTCTCTTTCCTTACTGACCTCAACCTGTAATGATTGCCAGTGAACTGCCAGATGACCACTATGTCATGGGACACTGACCACACATATAAGGCAAAACTGTGGACATATTCCATAAATCTATACAATTGACAGTTATGGTACCTACCTTCTGTGATGCTGTACTCTCCCCACCTCAATGATGTCCATATTAACAACTATGAAAGAGGCCCACATCTACATGAAGGCCTTATATAATGCAGTGTGGTGGCATGTCATTGGCCAATGGAAGTGCAATTCAGCTATTTTGCCTGCAATTAGCAATTCTCAGCCACAGATTGGTGGATGAAATTATCTGCTAATGAGCAATGCCTTAAGAAGTATCTTAAAAAGGCAAGCAGCTGTTTATGGGGAACAGCTCTGTTTGAGACTTAACTTACATGGAGAGTGGATTTCAAAAAGTATACCAGAAGCAATGCTCAAAAAGGATCATTGCACTCCAGCAAGTATGTAATAGATTTCTCCATATAACAGGGTGTGTTTGGGATGATGAAGGTATGGGGAATAGATCTATGATAATGCCATGTCAGTAATACTCTGTTGTCCTACACATACAGACATGCCTCTCAATTGTCCCTGATTTTTAATCACATCTCACCTCTGTCAATCGCTCTTACAATGGTTGGCTGTTCTAGGAAACCTAGTGGGTTACACAGAATACATGGTGACAATGAGTAAGGGTGTGCACTCCTGTAACATCAAGCGATGTGCTGTACTTCACACCCTCATTCAGTCACTGTATCACATACATAGTTCTAACATGTTAAAAGTGTCCAAGAATGTCCCCGATGTACTCTAGCTAAGTCCCTGTTTCTGTTAACATATGTCCCTGTTTGGTTGACGGCTATGGCTAACACACCTGTCAACCTCTTACAGCATGAAACCAGGACAAAGCCATAATTTATGGGGGAAACCAAGGCTCAAACTCAGCAACATTATTTAAATATTTGTCAGAGATTCACAAGTATGTGTGAAAATGACCAAAACTTTGAAGCAAACATCCTGACATTCTGCAAACATCTGTATAGTTGAGATGTATGATGCCTACAGGGAACATATACTACAGCAGGTTTGCATTGTTTTCTGTAATTGTGGCACACTGGTGTTGCTGGACTGTCCCCATACAGCTGTTGTAATAGCACACTGTTAATTGTATGGCAGTGGCCATATGACATATTAGTGGGAGTTTGTCCATGGGGGACAAACCACAGTAGACTGCAGTGCTGGGTGTTGGAACATACAGCAGAATCTGTCACTGTACACGGGGACATACCCCAGTATTGTTACTATCTTGGTGGTATCCACACATGTAGAGTGTTGACAGACTGTGGTGTATGATGTGTGAGGGAGCAGTGGATAGTGCAGGCCATTATGGATGTGCTCCATCTGTACATAGTGGATGTCCACCTATCTGGTCCTGTAATGTGTTCCCCTTTGTTGTCTTTCAGGAACCATATACAGCTGAAGACATGCCCCCTTCTCAGAGGCAGATAATTACATGATAGTGGATGGACTGAGACAACATCATCACATCTTGTTGTCCATGGGGAGGCATAATCTAAAGCAGCTGGTAGCATTGTGGGCAGACCTTGTGCAGGATGAAAATCAGACTGGCCAACAGGACAGGACTTATGAGCAGGTCCGACACCATGCTACAGATGTGTTGAATGCTGCAAAATGACTGGCAGCTGATGTTGCCAGGGACTGTGCCAGCACCAGTGGGGGACAGGTGACAAAACATCCACTCACAGCCATAGAAGAATTCCTTGCAAACTTAGGAACACACAATAGCCCTCAGGCATCCATCACAACATACATTGTGGAGGTGGGTGCCACAGTTTTCACAGCAAAGGAACATCCAGGTAAGTGTACTGTGTGCACCAGTGTAATATTGCATCAGTCATTGTGGCAGGCTGTACATACCTGTATATGGGTGTTAGGTCTATCTGCATTGGGAGAGTTAGGGTTTACGCACAGTTGTGCACATATACTCAGAATGTCAGCAATACGGCCAGTATCATAGTAGCCACTGTACATGTGGATGTATCCACATATTACCTTGTAGTGCTGCAACATTTGGTGGTGCTGACAATACTTCTCCCTTACCTTTTCAGAGGTCTATCAGTACTGGCCCAAGTCCATGGTTCTGTACTTGGTAAGTGTCATACATTATTTTTACGGATCCTATATACCTAAAGGAAGTTAAGGGCTGCAAATGTACAAATGTTGTGTTTAGCCAGAGTAGAATATTTGTATGTTCTATTCTGGAACAGATAACTACGATTCATAAACTGGTTAGTCATAGGTGTGTATTTGAACAACCACTGACACATCTGTACTTATAGTTATGAGAGGCTACACAGCCTGGTATACATGACCCAATTATTCCAAGCTGCCTGTTCAAATAAAACAGGGAGATGCTACATACCTGAGACAGTGATGCTAGTACTGGCATATCATTCACAAGATAGGTGTACTGAGTTTTATGTGTAGTTCTATCACATATTGTGTCATATTTCATACCTTACAGGCAGATTGTACTGGAAACGTTACCTGGATGTGGTTGATGTTCATGTTATAAAAGTGCTTGACTTATCTCTGTATGTTGGTTGTCTGTTGTGCATAGGAGTGGAGATGAGTATCTGCGTCACTGGTAATGCAGTTGTGCATACTCATTTGTATGAGTCCATGTGGATTACCATAAATAAAAGTGCCAGTAGTAGTGTATAGCTTTTGTCTTGGTTTTCACAGGTGACCACAGGGGTTGGAGTCTGTCTCCCTCACAACTTGATGTCAGTGTCTCATTGGACTCTGATGATGATGGTGACCATAGTGATGCAAAGTTGGGGTTATCAGGGGCTGAATGTGTCCCAGAGGTTGACATCCCTCTTCTGCCCCCATTGTCACTGCACACAGTCAGTATGCCCACATATACACAGTCTCTGGAGGCCAGAAATCTTGAACAGTCAGAGGGTGACAAGATTGAACATGACAGTGTGACAAATATGGTGCCAGTGAGTGCAGACAAAGGCCAGAGAGCTGGCAAGGTCCCACAAGGTGGATTGACAGGGGTGCTCATAGGAGGACTGTTGTCCATCCACCACCTGTGGCAGTTGTCACATCGTGGGTCACTTGGCACATGTTTTGGGTCAAGGAGGCACAGGCACATTCTGAATGCAACACCAGACTGATGCTTAGGGTTATGGATCCATCAGAGTCTGACATCCGTGACTGCATCCACCACATTGGGGACACCCTGGAATGGTTCACTGATGCAGGGAACAGACGGTGGGCTGAGATAGTTTCTGTCTTGGACAGCATATTGTCTGTGCTGGAACATATGGTAGGAGTTGGGCATCGCACACATGGATGTAGGTCAGCAACACCATCTGCTGAGAGTCCATGTGACCGTGCATAGCCACACTCCCATAGTGGCAGTATCTCCAGCACTACAGAGGGAAGTGTGCTGTCCACACCATGACATGGCAGGCCATGGGTATGTGGTCCTTGGTGGTCATGTGGGGCACACTGCCCCAGCATTTTACATTCACCATCAGGTACTAGCACTGCATCTGACCTTGGGCATGGTGGTGCCAGTGCTACTCCTGGCAGAGCCATTTCCTGTGTTAGTGGCCAGAAATGGTGAACTGTTCACTCTACCATGTACAGTCCACAGCTGTCCAATATACACATGTGTAGGGCTAGCACTATGCTTGACTGTGTATGCTCACACAATCAAACACCACTGTCACATGTGGGTTGTTAGATATTATGAATATAAAGCTGAAATTAATTCTGTTGTAAATATGCTGAAAGAAAAAGTTTGCTTGAATATATGTATAGAGTTTACAATGTGCATTCATACTATATGTATAACAGACAGGCTTCTCTTCACAGCATCAGAAAATGCCTAAGAAAGCAATACTGGAAAATAAGCATTACATGATTTTCTCATGTTTGTAGAACAAATATCAATTAACAGATATCCTTTTTTATAAATTCAGCAATATGTGATGTTTTTCCAGTAGGAACAGCTTATACAGATGTTTCCTTTCAGAATGGCATCCTCACATCAGCAAGAGTGCTTAAATCACAAAAGGACAATAGAAAAGTCTAAAAACAGACATTATGTGACTTCCCACATAAGGCCAGAAAAACATACCAAGAGGAAATGTGTGCGTGACTAGTTCTGTATATAGCTATTGTAGTAATTCAGTTATGTGAGAGAAGGACAGAGAGAGGTATTTTGTAGAAGTCATCATTCATATCTGTAATGAAGGAAAACATTGTAAATATATGCTACAAATCTGACAGACTACATGTGGTTTGTTATAAAATAAGTTATCTGTAACTGTGATATAGCTGCAAAATATATTTCTTTATCAGTGTGCAATTTGAAAGGCTTGGTGCTTTAAACAGATTACAGATGGAGTCATGCAGAGCTATGTGTCTCTAATTCAGCAGTAAACAGCACAGCCAGACTGTGTGTCTTAAGAAGACTTCAAATCCATCACAGCAAGCAAGTAAGCAGAGCAGCTCAATATAATTTTTCAATGGTGACCCCAGCTCCATATAATTTTTCAATGGTGATCATTTGACAACGTTCCTAGCCTGTATCCAAAAACAGGGGGAGTGAATGGGTAATGTCACTCCTGTAAAAGCACAGTAACATTTATGTGAAGTACTTCAGATTTCTACAGTTTTCAACAGTTTGTAGCAATACAGTTTAATAGACGTCTAAATCCGGTGAGACTGCATTGCAGGAAGGTGAAGCAGTTCCATAAATTCTCCAGAAAAGGTACAAGACGAAGTTGTAAGACTGAATCTGCCAGTTTTGCTGTACCAACTTCACAAGTGACTACAGAAACTTTTCAACCATCTACAGTAAAGCAGCTTGGCCATCTGCCTGTCTGTTGACTGGTAAGAAAATTATTCTGTGTTACATACAGTATGAATGCCATAGAGGTAATAATAATAACAGAATACATGTATGTACAGCATATTAGCAAATGTAAAACCTTATTAGGGCAAGTTAATAGTAAGGCATTATGCAAATGGATTGCAATTTGATAGTAAGGCATTATGCAAATGGATTATAATATTTGACTGGTATCTGAAATAAAATCATGTGTGGTATAAAAATGTTTATTGTGTGTACAATGTCATAAAAATACAGTGCATGACATTATCCAAAGGTTAGACTGTACAGACAAAAATTGTAAAGGTAAAGAACCAAGAAAAGTTAATATGTTGATATTATATTCAAATGTTAGACAGTTGTGTTCTGTCACCAGATGCAAAAGGTTTATTTCGGAGTTGCAACAACAGTCAAATCAGTTACTGATAGAAACTCTAGTACATTTTGTCACAAAAGAATGTAATAAACTTCTAAAAGACAGACACAATGAGTTCAGGAAGCTTAGACAAGTTATACACACATCTTTTCAAAAGTGCATAGGAGTTTCAAATTTAGCAGAACAGCTTACTAAAGAATGTCAGAAAGACCATGCAACATCACAGGAAATTCAACAGCAGTTGCAGAATAAAGGAAATAAATTAGCTCAACTGACAAAGACTGGGAATTTCCTGCATACACAGTTAATCTGTGCAAAAGAAATATATTTTATAATATGTTTATGTTTTGAAAATGGTTAAGCATGCATGCTAGGATGGTAGGGACATGACATGCTTGTATAAAGATATACATATACAAGACAGACATGCATGTATGTTCTTTTCATCTAGAGTACATTTGTTTACAATATACAAAAGCAAAAGGCAGACGTCAGCAAATATAAATATAAATATAAACATATGTTAATTAAGCTAATATCTATTTTGTTTTTTTTACAATTTTTTATAATTGTATAGTAACACCAAACAGTTAAAGTTCTGAATTTTAAAAATAAATAAAATCACAGATGGTATTAGTCAAACAGTTTTTGTAAAATTAATGGCAGCACAGTTAAATAGATAAATAAATAAAAAATACTGAAATCCATGTAAGGTAATTGTAAAATTATGTCTATTTATGTAGTATAAATGCATAGTTATGCAAATCACAATCACATTAAAGGAGAAATGCCAAAATAATTAACTATAGTTTACAGAATAGAAAATGTGGGCTCAGACCTTCCTAGACTGAATGAATAGTTACAGGAAATGTTGGAAAGATCAGATAAACGACAAGACTGATTGCTAGACAAGTAGCTTGAGTTTTTCTAAAGCATCATTGTTATTAAAACATAATTGTTAAAATATTTACAGGCAACACTATTTGGTAATTGTAATAAAATGTCATAATTGTGCATAGATTTCACTTATAATCTGTTTGCAAGTAAATGTTAAAAGGACAAAAAAAAACCTCAGTTGCATCAAGTACAGCCAGCAAATGGGCTATAGTATATATACAGTTCAAATCATTTGTGCAGGAGGGTGTAAATACCTACTAGAGGTAATATACAGTGAAAGCTTTATTTAGTAACCTAATAAAATAAATGTATAACCAAAGTGTTGGGCTGACATACATTCTATTCTCACAGCATAGGGCAGGTAAACAGTGCTGAAGTACTACAGGGGGAGGGGTACTTTCTCAGTTTTACACTGACTGTATAAGGGGGAGGGGCACTTTCTCAGTTTTACACTGACTGTATAAGCAGTACTGCACAAGGGTCTGAAATAAAGATACAGAAAAAATAAACAACAAGGGTCTGAAATAAAGCTACAGAAAAAATAAACAACAAGGGTCTGAAATAAAGCTACAGAAAAAATAAACAACAAGGGTCTAAAATAATGCTACAGGAAAAAATATCTCATTCCTTCTTGACAATACTCTTTTATGGGGGGGGGGGGAACAGGTATTAGCGTATTAGAAATACTGCTAAACTGGATTAAACCTGACAGGATAAGATATTTTACAAGTTGTTAATAGCTATCATAATGGTTATTATTGTATTGTTTAGAATTAAATTGTATTTACAACCTGTTAAATTGTAAAGCTATACAAGAGATGGTTTAAAAAACAAGAGATGGCTTAAAATGTATTACAGCTATAAAAGAGAAAGTAAAGATATGTAAGAAATTGATCAAGATTGGTCACTATTTTTATATGTTTTTGACAAAACAATGTTGATATAAAAATGCATTAATATTTTTAATTGCTGAGTATGTAGTTTAAAATAACAGGACATATGGATATGGTATCAATTCCAATAGATATTTCTAAAGAGACATAAAAATTTTCCAAGATTTTGCTCAATATTAATGTTATTAAATTTGTAAGATTAGACTAAATGTACTTTACAGTCTTTGTATGTACAAATGTAAAAAATTTCAGTACAAATGATAGTCTTTGTATGTACAAATGCAGAAAAATTCAGTACAAATGAAATTAATGTCTAGTAATGAATATGTGTGAAAAAAACATATTTAAAGAAAACAATGGGTCCAGGATACCTACTAGATTGAAATGCATAAATAGCAAACAGTCTGTAAATACATACTGATCAGGATACATTGTAATAAGTTCAAAAGTAATTTGTCAAGTTGTAATATCACTGGTTTTACCCCAGTAAAATAATTGCTTTCAAATATTTATTATTTAGGCTTAGTTAAGTATTTTACCAAGATGTTATTGAGCAGTTCAGAGACATGAACACAATGTGATGGTTAAAATGACATTAAAACTGTATATTTTCAGCAGCACATAAATGCTTGCAGTAGCACATAGTTATTGTCTCTTATAGTTAATTCAACAGTTGCAAAGAGTTAATGAAACAATTCTAAGTCATAAATTAAATTCTGTGATTGCAAAATAATAAATTAATCAAGTAAAATTCAAACAGATACAGCTCATAACTGATAAAATATTTTCACAGAATGGTCTGCAAAAGAAAAAGTTGTTAAATACATTCAGGTTTGGTAGTAATACATGTTTTCATTGTATTAACTATGTACAATTGCATTTTGACTTGTATCAAAAAAGACTAAAGGTTTTATATAAAAATAATGTGTTTTTTATATAGAATGTTTTGAGTATGTTTAAAAACAGAGGGAATTGTTAGATATTATGAATATAAAGCTGAAATTAATTCTGTTGTAAATATGCTGAAAGAAAAAGTTTGCTTGAATATATGTATAGAGTTTACAATGTGCATTCATACTATATGTATAACAGACAGGCTTCTCTTCACAGCATCAGAAAATGCCTAAGAAAGCAATACTGGAAAATAAGCATTACATGATTTTCTCATGTTTGTAGAACAAATATCAATTAACAGATATCCTTTTTTTATAAATTCAGCAATATGTGATGTTTTTCCAGTAGGAACAGCTTATACAGATGTTTCCTTTCAGAATGGCATCCTCACATCAGCAAGAGTGCTTAAATCACAAAAGGACAATAGACAAGTCTAAAAACAGACATTATGTGACTTCCCACATAAGGCCAGAAAAACATACCAAGAGGAAATGTGTGCGTAACTAGTTCTGTATATAGCTATTGTAGTAATTCAGTTATGTGAGAGAAGGACAGAGAGAGGTATTTTGTAGAAGTCATCATTCATATCTGTAATGAAGGAAAACTTTGTAAATATATGCTACAAATCTGACAGACTACATGTGGTTTGTTATAAAATAAGTTATCTGTAACTGTGATATAGCTGCAAAATATATTTCTTTATCAGTGTGCAATTTGAAAGGCTTGGTGCTTTAAACAGACTAGAGATGGAGTCATGCAGAGCTATGTGTCTCTAATTCAGCAGTAAACAGCACAGCCAGACTGTGTGTCTTAAGAAGACTTCAAATCCATCACAGCAAGCAAGTAAGCAGAGCAGCTCAATGTAATTTTTCATGGGTCACCTACAAGATACACATGGCACCACTCCATGGCTCATCTAACCCACAACCTTCCTGACTCACACATATGCTGTCAACTGGTTGGCACAGCCTAGGCCTCTGTTACCCCCGCACCACTTGATGTGATGATAACTGTGCCACATTTCTGCCATCTGTGCATCAATGCAGAGCAGTGCTACTATGTGTCTGATGCATAGGGTGTCTATATCACTAGACATATACTTGTGTAGTGCAGTATTCTTTTGCCATGTTACTTGCTGTGGGCCACTGGAGGTACTGTGTGCTGGCATATGTTATGACTACAAATCACACTTTGTGTATCTTTATTGTATGATGTTGGACTGGCAGTAGTGTTACAGAATGACAGTTGTGTCACAGACCTGTGTATGTTTCTGTTCCAGTTCTCTGAAGGGATAAACTATGGACACACGGCTTAACACAGCAGCACAGGATGGCATGGCAGCACAGCAGAAATATGACATCAGCAAGGCACGGCAGTATACGTGCATGGCACCCTAGATGCATATATGTAGAACAGTCTATCTGTGAGAATGGAGTCAGTCAGCATATTCATGCATTCATACTTTGTGATAAGGTCTGCTACCCTGGCCACATCTTACCTGGGTTATCTGAACTTACAAATCTAGAAGGTGTGGTGATGCCGAAGACAAATGTACAAATATCCTGTGTCCAGGTCAGACAGGTGAAGGATATCAGTTATGAATATGTATAAGAGGGCAATTTAGGGCCAGCAGCTAGTCACAGGGCCAAAAAGTGCATAACCATTGCACGGGGATAGTCCATAAGGTCATGTCTGTAGTGCTGCACAGGAATATATTTACACACACACACACACACACACACACACACACACACACACACACACACACACACACACACACACACACACACACATGCACACACACACACGGTTGGTTGATATGAGATTAGAACCCCTACCTATCTACAATTACATGCTATAGCTCATAGTACTTATTGCATGCACCACCAAGTTTATTTGAAATAAGACTGTCAGTCAGCGCTCATGAGGTAGATGATAGCAGGCCTTGTAGAGGAAGGCAATATAGAGTCAAGCAGCTAGTCACAGGGCCATAAAATGCATAACCACTGCACAGGGATAGCCCATAGGCGCTTGTCTGTAGTGCTGCATGGGCATATATTTACACACACATACACACACACCCAAGAGTTAGCTGATGTGGGATTAGAATCCCTACCTATCTATAATTACAAATACAGCTTTCAGTACTTTTTGCATGCACCACAGAGTACATCTGTTGTATATGTGACTGCAGGCATAGTACTTGTGGAGTGCACAAAGTAGCCTTGTGTTAGACAGCATATGTGGCCTGCAGAGTGATATTGCTTGGTACTGTTATTGTATCTACTGTTCTAGGAGGAGGGTACCTGTCACTATCCTTGCTATGTGTTCACAATTAGCAGTATGGCAATATATGACTGGTTGCAGTTAGATGCCTAGCATGTGGCCAGAAACAAGATGGCCTGCCCATGGCATATGTTGAACCATTGTACAGCAAAACACCTGCTCACCTGTGTCTGTCTACAAGGTGACATTCCACAGGCACAGGGGTCTGTTCGTGTGTGGATTATGTACTGTTGTGGCCTTGGTTTGGTTCAGATAGCAACAATATAACTGTGTATAACAGGGATGTCTCTATAAATGTTGCTGTGTGTACGTTATGTATATGATGTCTGTAGATATATGTTGAAATTCTATGTATCATTGTACTATATATATATATATATATATATATATATATATATATATATATATATATATATATATATATATATATATATATATATACATATATATATATATATATATATATATATATATATATATATATATATATATATATATATATATATATATACATATATATATATATATATATATATATATATATATATATATATATATATATATAAACATAAGTGATTTCTGGCCCAGAAATTGTAGACTGTTGGCTGTTTAGACAGTTTTTTCCATCCATTTCAACTTTCTGGTTTAAAAGCCCATGTTTATGCAGGTTTGCACTTGTTTAAGCAGTGCACAGTGGTGCTTAGCTGAGGTAAATAATTACCAGTGCCAGAAAGTCTGCTCTTCAGTTTTTCCCTTATAACGTGCTTGTTCTTTTATTTCTTTCACTTTGACTTGCACTTCTATAGCATTTATTGTAGCACACTTACGTGCTATCAGCACTAGCTGTTTTTACACAGTAACAGCACCAGTACATATTAGTTATGACCACCCCTCCTGGTATGATTATAGGGAAATTTCCTGTGCTTTGTTCTTCTAACCTGGTGCACTTTGGCATTCTGAGACAGTGTGGCAACTGTCTCATGTACACAGACAACCCTCTCCTCTTACCTCCCAATACTCATATATGTGAAAGATGCACTAATATCACCAAACTGGAAGCTGCGCACTCTTCAACCAAGACCAGACTAGCTGATCAAGAGGACAAGGTCAACACTTGCAACACACTACATGGAGCACACAGCCCTCCAAAACACCAGCCATCACAAACAGCACATAGAAACACAAACCATACACCCACCTTCATGGAAGCTCTCAATAAAAAATGACCCAAACAATAGAGGCCCCAGAGACAGAAACCCACTCAACCACCACATCACAGCACCAACTACAGAACACATAGCTTCCCACCACAGTGTGCCCTCAACCTAAGCTTTTAAGGCAAAACACTCTGCCCAATGTACTAATTATAGGATACTCAAATGTGAGGCACAATGATGTCTCACTCACTAGGTTGAACAAGGAGATGGTGACAGTCAGTTACCTATCAGGTGCCAGGATCTGCCACATAACACATACACTCAGGTCATGCCACAACAAGTACAAATATGACTCAGCCATTGTCCATGTGGGTGTGAATGACCTGAGACATACCTCCCTGGACTACATGAAAAGAGATGTGATGGAACTCTTGGACCATGTGGCCCATGCAGGTATGACCCTAGCCCTGAGCAGTATTCTACCATCACCCAGAATGTTACCACAGTACAAGCAGGAAATGGTTGACTTCAACAATTGGCTAAGTTTCTGGTGTCATTCTAAGGGGATCCAGTGTCTGTCTGCCTGCAATGACATGATAGACAGACCTCAATGCTTTGCTAGAGACCACCTGCATCTGTCACCCCTAGGATTCTGGCTGCTGGCTAAGGCTCTTGCCACCCCCATAGTGCATTTTAATGCAGTGTTCCAAAGACCAAACTTCCACCATAACAGCTACAAACAAATGCAATCTGAGGGCCATGCTGATCAATGCTAGAAGTCTAAATCTCAAGATGCACTCACTCAAAACTCTCCTCAAAATGAAGAATGTTGACATTTGTGCTGTAATAGAGACCTGGTT
This sequence comes from Protopterus annectens, assembly GCF_019279795.1. Lineage (NCBI taxonomy): Eukaryota > Metazoa > Chordata > Ceratodontiformes > Protopteridae > Protopterus > Protopterus annectens. The sequence goes on along the minus strand of NC_056738.1, from coordinate 554,484,937 downwards.
TAAAGAGGTAGAAAGCACCCCTGTGTTCCCAGGCTACAACTCATTCCATACTTTCCAGCCCCAGAATATGGCCAGATGCTCCAAAGGTGGTGGTGTCTCCATATTCATAAAGTATATGAACACCTCTAGACTGTTATCTCAGCATAATGCAGCTGAGATACTCCAGGTACAACTAACACTGGGTAAGATGGCAACACAAATCATAGCCTGCTACAGAGCCCCAACCATGTCCCTAGACTGTCACTCTACATTCCTAAGCACCCTGGAATCTAGCAAGTTCCAGCCCAATACTCTCATACTGGGTGATTTCAACTACTCTTCCATCAACTGGGAAAACTATTCAAGCACCAATGTACCAGCCCAATGCTTCCTGGAATTCATCATTTCCAATGATCTGAACCAGATCAGTTTGAGCCCCAATAGAGGAAGCAACATCCTTGATCTGGTTATCACTAACATGGGAGGCCATTGCTTCACACCAATAGTTAATTCCTCCCTGGTTAAATCCAGTCACAAACTGATCACCATGGAAATCTCCATCTCAACTACACCCCATGCATAGGTGACCACCCTGAAAAACGTCTCCAAAGCTGACTTTGGGCTCCTAAAAACAAAGGTGGCTAACTTCTCAGCACCCATGCCAATAGAAAAAGCTGCATGACTGCCAAATCATACACCAATGCACTGTATGAGCACATAAGACATACCAAAAAGAACCAGATGCTGTCCTCCAAAAAAAATAAAGCGAACCTGGTGGTCCCTAGCTATCAATAAACTCTACAACAGAAAGAAGAAACTGTTGAAGAAAAAAATGAAGTCACAAGACTGGAAAAACTCCCTTATCAGTCTCAACAAAAAATTGAGATCCCTCATCAAATCCTGTAAAGCCAGCTATGAAGGCAGCATTGCGGCTGACACCAAAAACTATCACAAAGCCTTCTATAGCTATATCAAGAACCTCCAAGACAATACCCAAATTTGCTCTGAGTTATTGCACAATGGTACCTCCTATACTGAGCCAACAGACATAGCCAACATACTGGCCCACAGATTCAGTGCCAACTTTACCTCTCCTCCCCCAAAGGCCCTATCACAATACCAGAAGAAAGCCTGGTACCCAACATTTCTGCAGCAAGAATACAGCACCCATGGGACCTGATAATATCCCTGCCTGCATTCTACATGAGCTACAAAATGAACTGGCACCACACCTGTGTGCCCTGTTCAATCACAGGCATACTTCAGGCTTTGTCCCTAATGAATGGCACACTGCTATAATCATCCCTCTCCATAAAGGGGGAGTGACTACAGACCCTGGTAGCTATCACCCCGTTAGCCTAATGAGTCGGGTATGTAAAGCTATGGAGCGCATCATCATGGACCTGATTAACAAACATATAAGCAATCACCAAACTCTTGACCTCACACAGTTCGGCTTTGTCAAGGGGAGATCCTGCCTGCTGAAACTGGTTGACTTCTTCAAGGCAGTCACCAAGCATGTGGATAAGGGTAAGGCAGTGCATGCAATGTACCTCGACCTGGCCAAGGCTTTTGATACCATTTACCACTTGGGTATCATTGATAAACTCACCAAACTAAGCATCAATCCTTATATCACCAAGTGGGTTGAAAATTGGCTCACAGACAGGACCCATAGAGTGAAAGCTGCAGACTCCAAGTCAGACTGTCAACCAGTCATGAGTGGAATCCCACAGGGCTCGGTCCTGGGCCCTGTCCTGTTTGTCATCTAATTCTTAGAAGTCCAGGCCAACACAGAGGGACTTTGGCTGACCAAGTTCGCAGATGACTGCAAGCTAGGAGGCATTATTAACTCCCCAAGTGATGCAGACATCCTACAAAAGGGCGTCATTGAGACCAATGACTGGTGCCAGAACCATGGCCTTAAGCTTAATGCCAAAACATGCATTATCATTCCCTTTGGAAAAACTCAGTTCCCACTAACTACCACATTGATGGGAGCTCACTGAACACTGAAGGGGTCATAAGAGATTTGGGCACCCAAGTCAACAGCGACCTCACCTTTGACAACCACATTGCCACTGTGGTCAGAAAGTCCTTCTACATGACAAACCTCATAACTAAAGGTTTCACATCTAGGAAGAAAGAGGTCATCATCTGTCTCTACTCATCCCTCATAAGACCAGTCATCGAATATAATGCCCTGTTTGGCATGTACCTGACCAGACACAAGAGAACAGCTGGAGAGGCCACAAAAGTACCTCACAAAAATGATCCTAGGCCTTAAGCACATGTCCTACATGGACAGACTCAAGAAGCTTCAGCTGTTCTCAGTCGCTTATTGTCTACTTAGAGATGGTCTCTGCTTAACTTGCAAACCCATGTCTGACCCAGCCCTACTTGAAATGCTACACTTAAAGAAATCCCAATCCCCTGCACCACACGCTCCAGAGATCACAACCTCATTACCACAATCAACAGAACATGCTGGAGGGACAGGTTCATCACCCAAAGACTGCCCATACTCTGGAATAGGCTTCCCATTCATGTCAAGCAGAGCACATCGCTGTCCCTCTTCAAAAGAAATCTCGATGAGTGGATGGGTAACAGAAAGTTCACCGTAGTTATCACTCCAGTTGTCCTACTAGATAGATGCACTGCAAACTGACATTGGGTGGCATGGTGCCAGGGCAATTTTTTGGGGTACATACTGATAGATACAATACACATGTGGGAGGGGGGATAGGGTCAGACAGATATGTAGTTGTAACATACAGATGCATTTCCACATAGCGGGTCTTTGTGAGAAAGAGGCATCAGAACTGACCTCAAGTTAACTAAGTGTAGGAGCATGCCCAGTGGGACTGCCATTTCTTACAAGATGACTCCAGGCTAGAGCTATCTGCACTCCTGGCCAGGATTTTGTGTGCTACAGACAATGGCAGCTGCACCTGTTTCCACAGTACAGCACTTCCCTGACATTGTCCACGGCATTCCCGGCTGTGTGCTGAAATTAATGACTCACTGGGATACATGATGTAACACCTTATACAGGGTGACAGTCTGCATACCTCTCACCATGCCTCTCAACTTCTTACAGCAAGAAATGTGGACAAAGCCATTAATTAAGGTGGGACAAAGGCCCAAAAATAGGGAACATTTTTTAATATTGCACTTACAAACTTAGAAAGGAGATCGAATAACAGGTTTTGCTTTAGCATGAATTCTCTGAAGGGTACGAAGTCTGCCACTCAACGGCCTGTCATTATTTTCTAACTTCAATCTTTAATGATTTGCCACTAATTTGCCAGAAAACCACAATTTTATGAGCAATGGACCAAATACATGAGGCAAAACTCTGTAAAGTTGAGAAGTATGCCTCTCAGGATTCACTTTATAATCTCAAAATACTGAAATATCGAATTTCAGTATCGCGAGACTATAAAGCCAAAAAACCAAAGCACCAAAACCCCAAAAGCGTGAAATTAAAAATTGTGAATATAAACACACCACACACCAGACAATACATACACTATCCTCCCCACACTACAATAAACAAACAAAATACACACAAACATAACAATACAAATACACAAATCTGCCCTACATATAAGCAGGGGAACAAGCCTCCCTGCACCCCTCACATCTCCGCTACATATATATACTAACTCCGAGGTCACACCAAACAGAAAAAGACAGTAAACTCACTACTACACACTCTACAGTCCCCTCGCACACATACATCACATATATACAAACACCACCACTTTCAACACTTACACACTCATACTCTTAGCTACCTACCCTAACCCACACCTAAAACTTACGAACACACTCAGATACACTCAAATGCCTACCCAAAACCCTTAAAAAATATATTCACTTACCTTAATCTCCAGCCATAAACACATGCCACAACATACATCAGGAACACACTACATCCCACGTCACGTAGCGCACCACCACAACCGCGGATTCGACATTTTCAGATTCACGGTTATGAAGTTTTGCTATTTTGGAAGTTTGGCTTTATAGTCTTGAAATACTGAAATTCGATATTTCAGTATTTCGAGATTATAAAGTGAACCCGCCTCTCACTGTACATGTTTTTTCATAATGTCCAGCATTTCACCCCATATGTCTGGCCTGTTCCTCATATATTTGTGGTCTTCCAGTAAAATATTGTATAAGGCAGTCAGTGAATAGTACTAGCTACAGACAAACCTTGAAGTATTGAACTTTATAGCCTTCTGATATGCTGTACAGATGCAACCTGCTAAAATGCAAAGATATTTGAAGACAAATACAGGCAAAGGAATCCGGACATGGAAATCTTTACAATACAAAAAAATAAGACAGAGGAAAAGTAGAAAAGGAGATTAGTAATGGAGAAGTTAAAGAAACAGGAACTGAATTTATGGAGTTCCTGTGAAGTGAAGGATTCAGTGGAAAAAATCTAATTCAGAAAGTACCACAACAGGATAGGGCAATGGATATCCAAACTAAGGGAGAAACCAGTGGAACAGAAAGCAATTGCCCAGGTGCCATATGAAGACATTTTGGAGCCTTCCACAAGAAAACAGTATAAATGTTCACTTGAAGCTGGATAGCAAGGGAAGCAACAGGAAACTGTGGAAACACTGGTGCAGTCATTGTTCAGGAGTGATAGGCCAGTGAGTTCCCATATGACACAGCAACGGAAGGCACAGGATGAAATTGAAGAGAATGTACCACAGGAAGATGCCATAGAATGTTCTATAGCATGCCTGCAGGAAATGGAAAACAAAAAAAATGTGCTTTCAGTTCAGAAGAAAATGAGCTAAGAGAAGAGTTGCTTGATTTAATAGACATAGATAGACTTATTAAGATCAATGAAAGAAATAGACTGCAGAAGGTCATAAAACCCAAAGAGTCAGAAGTTTGATAAAACAAATGACAGTAATTATGACTGTACATAGAGAGCCATGCAATATAACAGAAGTAAATGGGATATATTACTGTGCAGCTAAATTAATAACTGATAAATTTCTACCACAAGAATACAGGGTAGTGAGGGAAAGGAAGGGGAGAAATCGAATACCGTCATGGAAGTATAGAATAGAGAACACTATAAAGTAATTAAGACAAGAAATGTCACTGTTAGAAGAATATAGAAGAGGGAACAGATCAACAAAAATATTAAGAAAGATAGACGTAATAAAAGCAATGCATAGTATTAGAACAGACTAGGATCTATAATGCACTATCGCAAAAAATAAACTAAAAATACACAGGCAAAAAAACTTAGAAGATATGCAGATAAATATAAAGGAAAAGTACAAAATAAGCAATTTATTGATGACCCAAAACAGTTTTATAGAGACTTGGGAAACGAGGTAAAAGGAATTGCAAGACCACCAAAAAATGAAGTATCTATGAAGATCCTGTGGAACATAACAAAGATGCTAAATGGATAGAAGAAGTAAAAGAAAGAATAAGAAGTTTAAAGGTACAGGATATGAAATGGGATGAAGTAACAGCAAGAGAGATTAAAATAAAGCAAAAAAAGCCTTTAATTGGAAAACACCAGGCCCAGATGCGAACCTAACTTTTAGTTAAAAGTATTAACATCTTTGCGCAAAGATTATCAATGAGTAAGAACTATTTATATGCGCACCCTGATCAGGCACCAGCCTGGCTAACAACAGGAAAAACAATGCTCCTACTTAAGAGTGAACCTGTAAGCCATCCTAAAAATTATAGACCAATAACTTGCCTTCCAACGACATATAAACTATACATGGGAATTGATGCCAACAGAGTTTAGAGTAATTTCATTTGTTGTTAAATAAAGTCATAGTGGAGAACTGTAAAAAGGGGAAGAATCAAAGTATCAAACAAAAAAAAACATTTGATAGTATCCCACATTCATGGATAAACGAGCGCTTAAAAATGTATAAGATACACCCTACACTGATTGACTACATTATAGTGACCAGGAAACAGTGGCAGACCACACCACTTTGCAATTAAGCCATGATAAAGGACAAATTATTATCCTAGGGATAAAAATTCATAGGGGGATATTCCAGGGTAACCCTCGGTCACCACTGCAATTCTGCCTTGCACTTAACCCATTAAGCTGTCTACTTAGCTTAGGCCATGGCTGCAATCTAGCTCCTAGAAAACAACAAACTGTAAAGACTTCTAATCTTCTCTTTGTCCCAGTCCCCTTCAATAAACACATCACACCGAATGCATTTGACGACCTTTATTAAACTTTCATAAACATAACTTTGTTATCCAATATTTATTAATTACAACTGAAATGCAATATAGCTGACAGAATTCCAACATTCACATCCATGTAATGTTAGGACAGTGTACCTTGCTCATCCTGACCCAGTAAGCAGTGTCCATACCTCCAACTCACTTACTCATGAAGCAGCATCCCACTACTCACTTCATTTACCATTTATTGAATTGCACCTCCCACTTATTTTACTTATGAAGCAGCGTCCCACTACTCACTTCATTTACCATTTATTGAATTAAACATCCAACCAAATAAGCAGCTTCCTTACCCCCATGTGCTTATTTCTTGAGCCACCTTCAAACAATCACTTTCCTTTCCCAATTCGTTGGAATGACCATCCAAAAACTAGAGTGGGAACAGAAGAGGCACACCTGTCCCTCTTCTCTTCCCTACCCAATCTGACAAATAACTACAATCCCCACTAGTCCACCATAAAGAGGGAGGGAGGGTGGGTAGCAAGTTCATGCAAAAGTTTGATTCCTTACCCAGTTACACTTGCAACACTTGCATAACTGCTTCCCCCAAACTGACAACTGCCCTGCCAAGAAACTGCATCTACAAAGGAACCTCCCTTTCAGCCAAACATACCAAGCACTACTCTTACGGCTTATAAAGTTGCCAATACAACAGGATTTGCTTTAACATACCCGTCTGAAGGATTTGAAGTCCGAAACTCAATGTACGCCACTGCCCAGTGCCTAGCTCTCAATCTTCCATTTCCAAAATGAAGAACACTAGCCTTTAGAATATGGGACAAATATGCAAAATGTGGAACACATACTAATGGTTTACTAACTATCTCAGCTAGGAAGGCCATAGGATGGTTAAAAGATGATGGTTTTACTTATAAAAAGATCTCTTAATGACTTAACATGATTCCATTCCTTACCTTGGCACAGGATTATGATAACTGACAGCCATGTGTCCTAGTATGTACCAGTCACGGAGGAGAACCTACTGCCATGAGACTTCACCAAGAAAGTTTCCCTGCATAAAAGGTACAGGAGCCTTGTAAAGTATGTGTGCGTTTTTTGATTTTTTTTTTTAATATATATTAATAAGCACCGAATAGCCAGTAACACCTCGGCAAAACAGATAATTACTGAAGTTGCAGAATCGGCCGACACCACGAGCTCTCAAATCTCCCCCCTCCCACTACATTAAATGGTTAATGCACACTCCTTTTACTTGTGTCACATACCACATCACCTCACCCAATGCCCCAGCCTGCGAAAACCAGTCACTTCCCTTACTAATGCCAAGGTGAAGCCATGGCTATTCCACCCTAACCAACGGTGCTACAGTCTGGGAAATCTTGCCGCAAAACTTCACATCAGTACTGTGTGTTTAAAGTGTTTTAAGAAAATGCAGCAGCTTAATGCACTAGCACTTAGATATAGCTCCTGAACCCCTGTGAGCTGTTAGACCCTCAAGCCCTGCATTAGCATGCAAGTACTGGGGAATACAAAGTCCGAACCTCAAATGCTGCCATTTAGAGATTTAATCCTCAAAAGGTCACTAGAAAACCACAAAGTATATGAGGAAGTGACCAAAATATGAAGCAAGGGCAATGGGCCCAAACAGGAACACCCAAAAACACCACCACAAACCCGACAAGCAAAAAAAAAAAAAAATCCCCACCATTGCTTTCTCAGACCTTCATTGCAGTAAATGAATTCATTGGTTTGCATTGCACATATTCACTGAAGGAACAGTCTGAAGCTCCACTGTCTGTCATTATTTTTTTTTATCTATTTTATAAACCATGACTTGTTTTCCAGTCACTCACCAGCTTGCCTTCTGTGTTCACCTGAGTGACAACCAAATCATTCTTCCATTACTACCAAAACTGGAATAAACTTCCCTTCTGAAAGCAGAGCTATACACCCATCCCCCATACACACCAGTCTAAGGGCTGTAACGGTCTCCCCATAAGAAGAGTGCACATGTGCATGACACACTGAACCCAGGACCTCACCAGCCTGCAAAAAAATCCAACAATAGCCAGCCACCAATGATCACAGCAACTAAAATAGGCACCAACTGAACCCAGCCAGGTAGCAGTGACAGAAAAATACCACGAACACTCCAGCATATCATAATGATCATTCAGTAGTGCACAACGCATACCGAAGTAGCCAACAAGCCAACACCAGAGATGACGCAAATTCACAGAATTGAGGTAAGTGTTAGAGCTGCGGGAGTGTCAAGAGTAAGCCTCAATTTAGCAATAATTAAAATGCTAGAACCCTCACCAAACAAGGCATCTAAACAAATAATCTCTTGCAATGCCCCAAAAGATAGAAATCATCTCTCAGGCAAAAAAAAAATTTTTTTTTTAGTATATACTTCAAGGAAGTCGTAACCTAACATGACCATGCATGGAAACACAACCATCGCGGGAGTGTGCCTTGAGGTATGGATCCCAACCACTGAGACCACCATGCCTCCTCAAACAGCCATGGCGCCACCAAGCAAACCGAGCCGCAAAGCAGAGACAACATGCAACAGGGAAAACTGCACTAACAGACCCACACTCCTAAAAACAGACTAAATATCTGAGGCAAGGGGTATTATCTTTAAACTTTAGTGATTTCTCAGGAATTTGCCAAGAACCACAATGTTATGAAAATGGACTAAAAAACAGACTAAAATGTGAGGCAAAATCTGGACCTTCAACAAAAATCTGTACACTGAAGATATGCCCCACCATCTACAACCACAAAGCAACCTCCACATGACTCAGACCATCCTGCCTCCCTCCACAACTATTCTAAGGCCTACCTGACCACAATTACCCATAGATAATCTCGGGCATAGATCCTGCTATAGCAAGTTTACACCAAAATGTGATTCCTTACCCAGTTACACTTGCATAAGCCCCTTAAGCCCCTCCCTACCCATACCTCATTTCCTCCCAATTATCCCTCCCCATTTAACCCATTCTTCCTCCTACCCTCTTTACTCCTACTAATATATTTATCTAACCCCTACTCTGAAGATGTCCCTGGACAAAATGGCTCGTTACAAAACCTCATTTGTCGATGATTTAAAACTGTATAGCTCATCAGATGAGGAACTGAAAACACAACTGCAAGTTGTCAAAACTTTTTCAGATGATATAAGGATGTCATTTGGTCTTGATAAATTTGCAAAAGCAACCTTTAAAGCAGGAAAACTGCAGCATCAGGAAAACATCAGTTTGGGACAAGTGTGATAGAAAAGAAATTGAGCAAGAGGGAGTGTATAAATATTTGGGAACTGATGAAGTATCAACAATAAAACATGAACAAATGTAAATAAAACTTAGTAAGGAATACTTTAGAAGACTTAAATTATACTGAAATCAGTGTTGAGATCTACAAACAAAATCCAAACTATAAACAAATTTGCTCTTCCTGTCCTAATGTACAGTTTTGGAGTGATTGACTGGCCCCAAAATGTGCTGGATAGATTAGATAGGAAAACAAGAAGGATGCTTCATGTTCACCAAATGATTTATAATAATCAGTGTATACCAAAATTAAATATTCCCCATTCCAAAGGAGGGATGGGACTCCTTGAAATTGATTACATGCATAGATCTGCAATCATTGGACTCCACACATATCTGCTGACCTCACAAGACCCAAACATAGTAAAAGTTTAAACTTGAGGAGAATAAATCTAAGATGACTTCTGTGCTTAATCTACCAGAAGCATATCAGCATCAAGCAGGAATGGAAATAAAACCAGAAGAAGATAAAAATCTGGCAGCAACTGAATGTGCCAAAAAATAAAAGAAAGAGCCAGATGAGAAGGCAAGAAATGTAGAAAATGCATAAATATAGTTGCAAGTATAAAACAAATCTGGAAGAACCTTGTGTTGATCAGGAACGAACGCAAGAATGGTTAAGGAGAGGTGAATTCAAACCAAGAGATGAAAGGTTAATATTGGTGGCCCAAGATAGTCGGCTGCATACATGTTGGTGTATAAAGTCCATTGAACATGTGGGAGAAACAGACAAATGAAGGTTTTGTAAAACCCAATTGGAAATAGTCACACACCTTGTTGCTGATTGTGACATACTAATGGCAGAAGGACTGTATACTGAAAGGCATAATAATGTGGCAAGATTGTTGCACTGGAAATGGTGCAAACATTATGGTATTGAAGTGGCTGCAAAACACTGGAAACATGAGCCACAAATCATCATAGAAAGTTTACACCACATGGGATCATCCATTACCAACAGTTCAAAAGATAGATGCTAGAAAACTGGATATAGTGGTCCATGAAAAGAAGACAAAAGTAGCATTGATCATTGAAATTGCCACACCCAGTGACTACAGTGTCTTGCGTTCAGAGAGACACAGAGTCATAAAACATCAAGATTTGCAGGCAGAAAAGACAGCAAATTGAAAGAAAGATACCTAGACTGTGTCAATAGTAATTGGAGCAATGGGTCTTATAAAAACAAATCTACACTCGTGTTTAGATATATTACCAATACATGTAACTCCATATGAATTGCAGGAGTCATTACTGGGCACATTGTGGCTGCTGCGAAGAGCACTTCTGGCTGACATCAAAGATTGAAACAATACTAATTTCATGAACTTTAATTGTACTTTGACTTAGGAATGGGGGGTCATTCCTGTCATGGTATTAGAAACCCAAAAGATTTGGAGAAATTAAAAATGCAACCTGCTTTCATACCAGCCACCTTCTAGGTGAATCAGAGTATCTGAATGTCTGTCTCTAGTTTTGTCCCTTTATCCCCCCATTCACTCTGGCTTTGTCCACCTTTCATGCAGTAACATATTGAGGGGTATAACAGTCTGTGGAGACACCACCATATGACTACCTCGCATGCAAAAGATGTGGATACTGCCAGATTCAAATCATCAACACCATCACCCAAGCTAATGTCCCTAGCCTACTGAGTCATACAGACTGCCAGCCAGGGATGTGTCATTCATCACACAATCAACAGCATACAGACATACATTGTCATCCCTGCATTATGTGAGACATAGAACGTGTGGCCAGGTTCTATGTCACAGTCCTGGAATTGGCTGATCTGCTGATAGATCATTGCAGATTTACTGTTACAGCACTTGCATGGGTACACTGATGGTTGATGGTGGGGGACAACCAGCCCATGCTCTGCTGTTATAGACAGTTGTGCATCTGTCATGTGACCCCACTGTTTGCCATCTCCCTTCAATACTGTAGTGGCCTTTTCAGCCATGTGGCCTAGTGCATATTATGGAACACATACTATAGGACAGAGTACCTGTTGTCCCAAGTGGCTGCTAGATTTTCCCAAGTCACCCAGTAGCCCACCATATTTCCTTGCATACATATGGCATGTACATACATATGCTACCATATGCTAGTACCTCTTACAAGTGGTGAGTAGGTATATGACTTACCTTAAGAATGCAGAAGTTGGTAGACCTGTAGTTTGGGGCTGACTCTGTCTGATGCATGCAGTACACAGCCAATACATGGTTAAGTACAGGTTATGTGGGCTGGCTGGCATCATTTTTACTAATATGTATGTGAGTCGGAGTAAGGTGTCAGTCCCTTGGGCCCTAGGTTGTTAGTGCATGTGTTATGCATTGTCTCTTGGCCAAGACTAGGGCATACTGAGCATGCCTGTGTCTGCCTACATGGACAACCTCAGGGGTTTCCTGCTCTGAGTCCCCCTGTGGGTGTGGCTATGGTGACCTAGGCGCTGGTGGGGGGAATGTGTATCCCTTCCCTTTTCTGATCCTGCTGCAGCTGTTTTCTCAGGATCATATTGTGTAGCATGGCACATATTTTGAACATGTGTGCAAACATGGCTGGAGAGTACTGCAGGGTTCCACCAGATATATATAGAGGCAGTGGAACCGTGACTTCAGCAGCCTAAACACATGCTCTATGATGTTCCTAGTTTGTGCATGTGCCTCATTATCGTGTTCTTCGGTGGGTGTCTGTGTATTTCTGATGAGTGTCATCATCCATGGTTCCAGTGTGTAGCTAGCATCCCCCGGTAAATGGCTAAGTTGAATATCTCCCCTAGCAAACATCTGGTACAGCTGTGATGCGTGCCAGGTATGGCAGTTGTGATAACTTCCATGGTTGACAGCACATGTATTCATGATAATGCCCTGGACATTGCACACAACTTGGCAGCTGATGGAGTGATGCCATGCAGTTGATATAGATTCTACCCTCCTCACTGGGTGGTGCTTTGATGTGTACATGAGTGCAGTCTCTGGCACCCAGTCCTTCAGGGTACTGTGCTACATGGTAGAAGTGTTGCATACTGCTGACCCTCACTTCAGGGGTGAGGAGAAAATAAATGTGCTCACTGGCATGTGGTAGCATGGTATCCAGGAACTGCTGGAGTACCCTGAATGCTGATGCCTGTGAGACCCTCATTATGTCCCCAGCTGGTCTTTGGAAAGTACCTATAGCTAGTACCCAAAGAGCTGCACATACCTTTGTTTCCACTGGGATGAGTTCCCCACTGTTGTCTCTGGGTCTGATTTGTGGTCGGCAGAGCTCAGTGAGTTCTTGTAGTATGTTCCTGTCCATCCTGTAGCTCTCTACAGTTCCCAGCTCATGTAGCTCCTGGAAGGTTACCCTGGGCATGAGCACTCTTCTCCTTATCAGTCTAGGCCTATAGTTAGTAGCAGCAGCAGCCACAGCATTGAAGTCAGCATCTAGCACATACATATGTAACAGACCTGCAGCAGCCCCTAGCAGTCCTTCAGTTAAAACTCCCAAGTCTGTACAGCACTGGTGCAGAGTATGGGGGTGAAATCAGAATGTAGGGTGTATGCAACCCTTATAGTGCTCTGCTGTAGGTGCAGCATGTGTGATTGGCTACCTATGATGCATTCCGCCTACCAAGTACATCATTAAGGAATGCTAATGGCCCTAGTTTAAGTGAAACAGGGGTCATCAGTAATTAAGATATCACTCTCTTTCTCAGCCAGTGTTTTTTTTTTTTTTTTTTTTTTTTTTTTTGTACAGCCTTCCTTGCTCAGCACTGCAGCACACCTGGCAAACACTTGCCACGAAGATAAACAGTGCTCAGCAAACAGTGTACATGCCCCAATGAAAAGTCATGCTCACCGCGGTGGTGCACCCCGCAAACATGCTCAAACATGATGAAACATGTGCCCAAAGGTGAACAAAGCTTAGCAGACACTGTACACACACCCCAGCAGAGCACCTCACCATGCGAACAGGCACTCCTAAGCTCCGATTAGCTTAGAAATCTTTGGATACATGCCTTTGATGTCAGCTTCCTCTTCTGCTTACACCAACATGGTTCTGGGCCTACATAGGTGGGATCTGCAGACACAGATGCCCATTTTTGCTATTCAGTAACCTCAGCTCATTTGTACAGATATCCATGCACACAAACTGGAAACAACACGGTTCTAGGCACTGCCTCCTTAGCAACAGAACCATTCCACCATTATAGATACTCCACGCAGGGTCCTATAATACATTACTGTCACATACTGATAACTTTGGTTTATAAACTATTTTTAATTTTTTTTTTTCATAAAAGCATGTTAAATTATTTTCCATACAGTGTTGGACACATGGTGGATAGTTTTGGTCATATCTATGTCTGCTATACTATTTCTACCCATCTACCTGCCCTTTTATGGCCCCTGTCATTTCTTTCACATCCTGTACATGGAATTTGTCTGTGTACAGTATGGACACCAACACAGGGTTTGCAGGACTGCCTACCTGCTTCCTGGATGGCTCTACCTCCCTCATTTGCATGCAATTCACCTGCTTATCAGGAGTAATCTCTATTAAGTGCTGGCATTTTTAAAATTAACTTTTGAAAAAGAGGATTCCATCTTGACAATCTCATTTCTGATTTCAGAAATTCATTGCCTATTATGGACAACAAGTAATTGTAAGAAATACAATAGAGATTACTTTACTATGCTAACTGGTATAGAAGAGTTTGAAAATTGATTAGTTCAAAGAAAATTGAAAAAGCTACAGAGAGACATTGACGCTTATACTGCCAATTTAGCTTTTTCTCACTTCTCTGAGGTGAAAAATGCAGTTTTCCTTTAAATATCAAACAGGCACTAGTGGTCATAATGACAACCATTTTTTTTCAACAGGTGCCTTTGGCATCTAACCAAGATTTTATAAGGGATGATGTAAGTCATGCGACTTCTGTTCCCTTTGGCAATTCCGAACAGCATGATGAAGAACAGGATGGTGTTCCATTAACTGACCAAGTTTCTGCCATGGAAGATCTAGCCAATACATTTGAAGACAATAATGTTTTGGCTGCCCATGCTATTTCTGGATCTATTTCTACTAATGCAGGAAAAGTCCCTTTAGAGAAGAGACGGTTGAATGTACAGAACGAGACAGGGGAAGTTTCAACCTGCATACCTTCAGTGAGAAACAAAAAGAAATACAACAATTGACTGTAAATTCTAAAAGTGTTTATACTGGTGTTAAAATTTACAATTTATCTGATTATTTATTTAATACTGATCATTTGTTTATACTAAGTTTGGGGCTTAATTTTGTGCCCGTGAAAAGGATGGATCTGGGGTGCACTTTACAAGATCTAAAGATGTTTTGTCGGAAATTGAATATAAGCTATGCTTTTTTTTGATGCAGAGATTGAAAGGCACACTTTTTGTAAACCTAGCAACATTTATCCTCCATTATCCAACACTATTCATGTGTTTTAAAGTTGCTGTGAAGAGGAGATTAGGAAATTGGGTATGTCCAAACCTAGTGTTAATTATTATAACCTTACCAAGACTCAAATATTGGCCTTGAAAGAATTAAAGAGCCTTAATCATCTTAGGTTCATGAAGGCCGATAAGGGTGGGGGGGGGGGTTGGTTGTCCTAGAACAACATAAATATGTTCAAGCCATGGAGAGAATGTTAGACAATAAATCTGAGTATTTATTAATTGATTTTAATTATGTTCACAACGCTTACCAGTCCATACATATCCAATTATATGAGCTTTTTATGGATGAGTATATCAAATCAGACATATAAGAATTTATGTTGATAGAACTTTCTTGTTTGGGGACCCGTTTTGGATCCCCAAAATTCACAAATATTTACAAAACACCCTTTTAGGCCCATTGTTTCTTCCCCTTATTCCGTGACAGAAGGTATTTCCTTAGTAGTCAATTGCATGTTGAATCCCTTGGTGCAAAAAATTTATTTTTTTATTAAAGATTCATGGCATTTCCTTGATAAATTTAGAGAGTTCAGTGCTATATATTCCTTTGATCATAGTAAAAATGTACTGTTTACTATTGATATTCAATCGCTTTTTACAAACATACCACATGACAAAGGCAGTGATTTTGTTAGTTTTTGGGACCTGTTGTACATATTTCAAATCAGACATCTTTGTTTTGTGTATGCGTTTGGAACTTCTGCTTAATAATAATTACTTTCTGTTTAATCAAAAAATGTATAAACAAATGAGAGTGGTAGCAATGGGCGCAGCAGCGGTCCCTGCCTATGCCAATATTGTGATTGGCTGGTGGGAACAAAGTGTTTTGAAACCTGTTTTGAATCAGCATAAAGTTGTTTTTTATGTCAGATTTGTGGAGAATCTGTTTTTCATTTTAGAGGGTGGTATAGATGGATACCTACATTATTCAAGTAATCACCCTGCTTTTATGAAAAATAATATTCTCCAGGGACAATTTATATGTGCGTCTCGTATGACATCAGATGATACTGATTTTGAACATGAAATTACATTTATTCAAGGGTTGTTTTTGGAGAGAGGATATCATTCTGAATTATTAAGTAAATTAGCTGACAAAATCAGGGGACGTAGATTCTCTGATTTTCCACCTGTTTTATTGTATGGGTTTACCCCCAAGAATCAAGGTCCTTCTGAAGAAATATATCATGATTTTAACACCATCAAGAAAAATTATAGCATTTCCTGTGTTTTAGATATGTCCATAGATAGAAAACAACATAAGTTCCATTATAAGCAGGAACTGGAATATCTTAAAAGGGAATTCTGATTTGCCCAAAGTTTTTGCTGATAGACCCAATTTTATATACAAGAATACTTACTGTTTAAAAAAATGTTTACAGTTTGATTCTTCTACTAAAGGTAATATTACAGGAAGACATAATAAAGGAATGCATAAATGTGCTTTTTGTAGCTCTTGTAGGTTCATTTTAGAAGGACCTTACGTTGAACTGCTACATTTAAATCAGACTATTTCCATTGATGGGGTTTATAATTGTAATACCCGGGGAATAGTATATATTGTTGTTTGCTCCTTTTGTAATGAGTTTTATATAGGCATGACAACAAGGAGTTTGAGTACAAGAATCAAATAGCATTATTATTGTATTAAAACAAAAAAAAATAGTAACAATGCATTATTTAAACATTCCTTGAAATGTCTGGGGTATAAAAAAATCCTGTTTTCTGTTTTGGAACAGGGAGCTGAGAATATTAGGGGTGATTCTTTTAAGGATTGTGTTGAATAAAAAGAAACCATGTGGCAGCTAAGGTTAGGGGCTGATAAGCAATCCGGTATGAATGATTCCATTAATATAAAATGCTTCTTAAAGAATAGAAGGTTAAACATTTTAAAATGATTTTTACTATGTATTTTTGTTGATTTTTGGTTGCATGTGTCTTTAGTTTAATTGTTTTTTAATTGAATTATTGATTGAATTAAGGGAATGATATATAAGGTGTTGTAACTGTGTGGTTAATTTATTCTGAAGTTTCTTCAAGACGAAAGTGATAATAAACTGTGGTGTTTGCAAGTACTGAATTTAATTGAAAATACTTAGTTAATTGAAGTTTTTGATGTGTTAATTGTTTTATTACTTTGTATATTAATTGAGCGTATTTCTGATATTTAGTTAGTCCTTGAAAGATTTCTGACTGAGGTGCTAGAGAGAATAAAACTTTTCTTCTGTGGCTGTTGTCTGCTATTTTCATTTGGGTGTTGTGGTTTTGTTTTATCTGCAGCTCCTTACCTTTAACCACAGATAGTCAGACCAGTCCATTTCAATCTACATCCCAAATGCTGACAGCCAATAAAGCTTAAAGGGGCATGTATGCATGAATTCCACACAAATAATTTGACTGTTCCTCATAAAAACAAAATAGAAACTTAATGACCATCTCATCTAGACTCCAACACTTACTGATCTCGCAAAAAGTTATATTAATTCTACTTATGGGAAATATGTGCAAGATCTTAATGTAATGCATGCCTCCAAACAT
Organism: Protopterus annectens; assembly: GCF_019279795.1. Lineage (NCBI taxonomy): Eukaryota > Metazoa > Chordata > Ceratodontiformes > Protopteridae > Protopterus > Protopterus annectens. The sequence continues at coordinate 554,467,389 of NC_056738.1, read as the reverse complement.
AGAATACTTTCTCTTATTCCCTTACAACTTAGATGAAAGGCCATCCAGTTCTCCCCCAAGATACTCCAAGATGTGAATTAATCTTGGATTTTCATACAGCCTTATAGATAGGTGCCTGAAACCTAATAAAATTAGCTACATTTACTCACCACCCATACATACTTATAACTAGACAGGAGCCTGAAACCTAATAAAATTAGCTACATTTACTCACCACCTATGTATACTTATAATGAGCACATCAGCGCCCTAATGAATGAGATAACAGCATTTGTCCAAGGCAACTCATGGTCTTTCCACCACCTGGAAAAAAATCTTTCACTAATAAATTAAGCCTGCTGATGAATATATTGTGTAGTTTAAACAAAACACCTGCTCCCTGTACAGAACATGAAGGAGCACAAATATCTGCAAGTTTTGGATGCTCTGATTCAGGACTAAAATGTGTCGCTTTCCACTTATGAAACATCCTCTTAATAATCCCAATTTTCTCTTCCACAGTCTTTCCAAAGAGTGTTTCACAGAGCTAGATAACCATATTCCCAAGTACTTTGATCTACCTCTGCTTTGAAGGAAATCAAAATTCAGAATCAGTTGGGCACTAGGGGAGAAATTGTATGATACATCCTTTGTATTTGTCAAAATGAAAGTCAAAGAAAACTTTATTGTCATTCAGAACTACACAGCAGTGTAGCTGAAAGAAATTACAATGCCTCATTCTCAATGCAGGAAACAGTTGCACATATAGACAGAGAAAAATTAATAAAATATAACAGTAGAATTTTAATAAGTAGCAATTTGTAAGTAAAGTAGGACAGCAGTGACCCACACCCACCCCAGAACAGGAGACAAGGAACAATATAAAGGTAATATTGTCAAAGTAAAATTGAAATAATAGCAGCGTATCTATGAATAGACTGAATTATTGCACAGTTTATATATTGCACTTTACAGTCATTCAGTGTGTAGGTGAGCTACCTTAGTATTGCATTTAGTTATTGCACATCCATAAAATAAGCCCCTTGATAGGCTAGTTATGTAACAGACGTCATGGTTCGTTTTTCCCAAGAGTTCAACAGCCTAATGTAGAGTGGAAAGAAACAGTTTTTTACTCTGGTGGTCTTACAATGCAGGCTTCTGTATCTCCTGCTTGAAGACAGGTGAGTGTTCAGACCATTGGCAGGATGTGTTGGATCAGTGGAAATCTTTTTGGCCCTGTCGATGCACCGGCATTTGTGTAGATCCTTCAGAGGTGTAAGGGAGGTGCCAATGATTTTTTTTCTGCTGACCTTACAACTCTCTTGAGAGCCTTCCAATCCTGATTGTTACAGCTCCCATACCAGACTGCAATGCTGTTGGTCAGGACACCTTCAATGGTGCCCCTATAAAAAGTATGAAGTATGGAGCTTGGTAATTTTCACTTCCTAAGTTTCCTTAGAAAGTGCAAGTGTTGCTGAGCTTTTTTGACTGTGCTAGATACATGGACTAACCAGGATAAGTTCTCCATGATATGAACACCCAAAAACATTGTACTCTTGGCCCAAGGGCGCCCGCAGGCAGGTGCAAGGGGGTGCACTTGCAACCCCCTGGAATCCGCTGACAAGTTAATCGTTTCATTTAAAAAAAAAAAGTTTTTTTTTTTTTAAGGTGTTCTTCTTTAAGAAGTCCAGTAGCAGGCGTGCTGACATCATCGCGCGTTTGCGAGCGGGAACAGAACAGTTTAGAGGTTGCTGAGCCTGTGACATTATCGCGCGGGAGCTAAACAGACAGTTTAGAGAACCTTACTGAGGATGGGACCCTTGCAAGTAAGCGGGAACCGAAACGGACGGAAGATGGGACTCTTGCGCGCGGGAACCGAAACAGCCGGAAGATGGGACGCTTTAGTGGAGCGGGAACTGAAATGGGCAGCTTTAGTAAGGTAAGTGTGTGTGTGTGGAATTTGTTTGCTAGGGGGATATAAAATCCAGGCATATAAATTTGTGTTGTAGCATTTGGATCTTGGAGTGTTGTTTGAGTTACCCTGCCTACTTTATCTATTTCTTCTATGTTCTCTAATATGTTACCTGTACTTTTCTGGAGTGATTTTGCAGTCTTTAGTCGCCAGTAGACTTTTTCATGCAACTGTGCTTTGTGGAGTAAGTTAATTGTTTATTCAGCTTGCAGATATACCGCTGTTTATCTTTTATATCCATTTCCATAAGTTTAGGATAGACCGGGAGGCTCACTGAACACACTCTCCTGTTGTGGCTGCTTTCTGTCTTTCTGCAATACGATTATTTGCTTTGTGCATAAAACGTTTAAGTAGCATTCAAACTTTGCGATTGTTTTGCCTATCTAATTTCTTGGAGTAGCTAATGTTTTTAAGTCAGCCATTTGACGCAGTGTAATCAAATACTTGAGAAAGGACTACTGTAGGTGTTCCTTGACAAGAGCATTGTGGTACAAAAGTGCACACAGTTGAACTGTATTCCTCAAAATGTTCGTCCGATGGTGAAGTTGCTGTGACCACTACTGTAATAATTTACCTGCGAACAAAGTGCAGTCATTTGTATATTATGTAATTTTTGTGAATGATGGCTTTCGGTTGAAGGGGTATATAGAAATAAAACATTTTACAGAGTAGGTAACGTCACCAAATAACTAAGTGATAAGCAAGCTGGTGTGGTGGATGCAAACATTACTTATCAAATGATCATAAATCTATTACAAGTCTATAGGGTCTTGAGCTTTTTTCAGAATGTCAGTTTATGCACTGAGGAGTAATATAATATAGCCATGGGATGGGCATGTCAGTAGCAGTTCAGATTTTTTGGGTTATTACTGAAGGGCAAGGAAGAAGTAATTACACTTTCCCCTTTTTCCGTGATTTGTGATGCTTTGCTTAAGTTTATACTTAACAGTGGAACATGGTTTGATCTCCATGTGGTTGAAGGACCGAGAAATAAGTAATTAAGTTCTTACATTTGGCAAGCAGAAAAAAATGTAGTCACACGGGTTCTAAAGAAACTTATCGGTTTGCATCATTTGGTTTGTTATGTAACATTCCCTGGCTGCTAAGGGCAGGAAGTCCATTTTGTATTTTTTCTAGACTAATCTTGAACAATTTTCCCCTAAAACTTCTTTATCTATCGTTGGTTTCTATTTTTGATTATTTAGGCATTCTGTCCTACTGGAAATGCAGGATATAGTTGACTTTAAGTATGTGTCTGAGACAGGAAAGACAATAGTTTTGGTTGGTAACTTGCCATCACCCAGAATAATGCCAAAATTCAAGGGCAAGACAATTGACTTCAGTAATTTGGCTTAGTAGCTGATGTAATTTTAGGGGGATCCGGTATGTGTCTGTTTTGGAATGGGATGACCAAAAGACACTCCTGCTTTGCAAAAGATGGTCCCGCACCTCTCTTACCAATGCTTTTCCATTCTGGCTAAAGCATTTGCTGTTTCCACAATGCCCTTTTTATGCAGATCTTGCCTACTCAACATTCTTATCTACATAATTCTAACTCACTGAACACATTGAGGTGGCTGTTCTGAATCCCAGAAAGTGAACTAAATGATGACTAAGATTGAGTCACTTCTGCATCTCAAATACGCACACATATGTGTAGTAAAAACACTTGGTTTCAGAAAAGTGAAAACACCACCCTCTTTTCCTGGGTTATGCATTCAGGTTTGCAGGTAGCTGTGGGGGAGTGTGTCAGTCTTTGAAATCCTCCCATGAAGGTAGACACTGTGTGACAATAATTTTGAAATTTTGGCAATCCAGGTCAGTATATAGCTAGCTACAAAGTGGTAGTTGATTTTGTTTATATCATCCTCCGTGTCCTCAAAGACCACAATATCTGCCTTAATGCTATAACTGCTGTTCTTGTAAACCTTGATACATTTATTTAGGTAACATTAGTTAACCTACAATAAACTATCTCATTTTCAATATATAATGGAAAGCATGTCCAGTGCTTCCTTGACTGCGCAAATGCAAACTACCTAGAACACATGATAAACATCCCAACTAGGGGACAGAATATCCTAAATGTTTTCTTTCACAGGTATTATTCTCCATTGTCATATCAGTCCACAAGATTTTCACATAAAAGATCTGTAGGTGCCCCTCAAGCAAATAGGCAACTTTTCAGGGACCTGTCTAAAGCAAAATGTGTGCAGCTGCTTAGTGACCCAGATAATTTCCCTACCCAGACTGACCCTAAAAATATAGCCAAAGCTTTTACTTCTGAATTATGCTCTCAACTAAATAGTTGTCTAGAGAAAGCAATGCCTGCCCTGTACCAAATACTCAGAGAATCTTAAAATCAAACCTTTATGGTGGAACACTGGTGTAAATAAACTCTATCTTAAAAAAATAAAAAGAAAGCTGTAAATCCTTATAGGCAGTCGCATGGAGAGGATCATTATGGAACTCATAAATAAGGACATTGGGGACCTACAGACGTTGGATCCTACCCAATTCGGCTTTGTAAAGGGCAGATCATGCCTCTTGAACTTGGTCGACTTCTTTGAGACAGTCACCAAGGCCATTGATGAGGGTAAGGCAGTTCACACAGCCTACCTTGACCTTGCTAAAGCTTTCGACACAATACCCCACTCGGGCATCATAGAAAAGCTCACCAAATTTAAATGTAAACCCATATGTCACAAGATGGGTTGTAAACTGGCTCAAGGACAGAACCCACAGGGTTAGAGTTGCTGGTGCCATGTCAGACTCAAGCGGTCAAAGAGGTGTCCCACAGGGCTCAGTCCTGGGCCCCTCTTGTTCGGCATCTATTTTCAGAAGTGCAGGCAAACATAGGAGGATTGTGGCTGACAAAAAATCTGGACAAGCATTTAAGTTTCTAAATAATGACAGACATTTGAGTTTTAGATGTCATATCCTTTAGAAAATGCATATTAACATAAATACTGTTATTCTAGCAATGTTCTAAGTTCATGAGAGCAACATTTATAATCTGCTCCTATTTATTTTAGGCTTTGTCCAGATTTCTTGCACTTAAGGGGTTGAAGTGTGTGTTAGAGAGAATGAAATGGCCTAGAGTTAGCAGGTGGAATTTATTTTCAAGTGCATTTTCAAGGAATTGTGAGCTTCAAGGGAAGAGAATTTTACTGCTGCTCATGCCAAGCCTGCTTAAAATGTGCAACTGTTTTGTTTAGCAAATGGTATCACTATTGTGGTATAGAATTTTTAAAGCAGCACAGCAGGTAACATACTTGCATCTTGATACAGAGGGCTACAGGTTCTACTCCCGCAACATGTAGATTTGTAATTTAAGGGGGTGTATGTCCTCCTTTGGATGAGATGCCAAATAACTATTTTTCAGCTTGCCACCCATTCCCTATTGCAATATACCAGCTTGCCATTTTTATAATATAATGTAGGCAATTTATTCTTCAAGGGCAGCAGGCATTGAATTTGTAGATGAAGTAGTACAATGCCCCATTCGGAATGTATCTGACCCGACATTTGCAGCAGCTGGAGAGGCCACAAAAGTTCCTCACCAAAAGGATAAAGGGTCTCAGAAATCTGTCCTATGCTGCCCGACTGAAAGAACTTCAGCTCTATTCAGTCACTTACCGCTTGCTCAGAGGTGACCTATGCCTGACATACAAGACCATGTCAAACCCAGATTTGATGAATATGCTTCACCTCAAAAAATCTAGATCTGTCAGAGCCACAAGGGCGGGAGACTTAAACCTCGACACAGCTATTAATAGGATGTGCTGGAGGGATAGATTCATCACCCAAAGACTCCCTATGCTGTGGAACAAAATCCCGGTATATGTGAGGCAGAGCACCTCGCTGGCCTTGTTCAAGAGAAATCTTGATCAATGGATGGGAGATCGCAGATATACCCCAGGGATTACCTCAGTGTCACTGCTCGACAGAGGCACAGCAAAATAATGGGTATAGTTCCCCATACTAAAGGGGTGGCGTAAGCCACAAAACTATGGGCTAGGCTTGTAAATGCCCTCGGGCAGATAGCCTAGTATAAACCTATGAACCTATGAACCTAAACACTGAAATATAAAGTTGTTTTCTAGCAACAACCTCTTCACTGGTTTCAGATCTCTTTAATGTGGAATTATTCATATGAGTTTTACTTCTGCAAAGATTCTGCATATTGATTGATATTGGTGGACTGTATGACAGAAGTTTGAATAGAGTGGCCCTTTACGGTTGAAATGTTCTGAACTGGGCAGGCTGTCATTATTGGGTCATATGACTTGTTTC